>NC_088399.1:28698519-28839796 GCF_034236695.1 Oncorhynchus nerka
GGGCATGCTTCTAAACAGTGGGTCATGGCTTCATTTGAGGAACACAGGGGGAAAAGAAACGCTAGAAGAAGGTCCTATTCTTAGGAACACTCAAACTTTTCTATGGGCTGCCAATCCTGCCTTCAGTCCAGAAGGGCCTACACTACTACACAGACTTCTAAGGCCTAGCGTGCAATGAAAACTGATGTCTGCTTGATTTCATACTATTTGAGTCTCAGCCATCCGTCAGTCCTGCTGCTGTGGGCCTGGGGGTCAATCTCACGGTAGGTAGAGTGGCGCTGCTATCCCCTGCTGTCAAAGGGCCAAGCTAGCGTCTCCTGCCTCGTCCTTAGTGACAGGTCAGATTAGGAACCAGAGGCAGCGCCAGAGGAGTGATTTCAGCTAAACTGATTAACTGGACACTTTAATGAGGGGATCAGGACAACTGTGTGTTGTTGTTGAGTGAAACATCACAAACAGGGCTGTTTGGGTAGCATTCTACTGTGTCGGCTAAACTGAGATTAAAGATATATGCACAAACACTCAAACACAAACACAGATACACGCATACACATACGCACACAGACACACACACTCTCAAATATCAGTTAAACAAGATATGGTGTGAACAAATAGTATGAACAACCTCGCTCGCCGCCGGATTTTCACCACTCTGCTTTATCGTTATTTATTTATTTGCTAATTACCAGTGTGCTTCCACTGCCTATTGTGTCCAATTTGTCTCCATTGTTCAAATGAAAGCAATCAACAGTTAAACATTGACAGCGGTTGTGATCTCGCATCTAAAAATACAGAATAAATCAGCCAACAGCGGTGAAATCCTGCAGCTGTGTTGTGCTGTGCTGTGTGTGTGTGTGTGTGTGTGTGTGTGTGTGTGTGCGAGTGAGTATGTATATGGTAATCAGGCCCAGTCACCAGAGGAGCATCAAGGTCACCTGCAGATTGGACTCTGATAATTAGCCTGAATAGAGGAGAATAAAGCTGTTTGTATTTCAAAGAAAACACGACTCGGAGCTTAAAAATAGTAAAAACTATACATTTTTCATGGTTCTGACGGGAACAAAGTATCTCGGGAACAAAGACAATTGAATTAGTCTGAGAGGTGGATCAAGTAGGGTGACTTTGGGTTATTGATGTAATAGGCTTTTATTTCATTAATGGATTGGAATGATTTGACTGCACTCAGAGAGAGGTTTGGCATTGTTATACTGAGTGATATTCTGTGATCCACAAAAACGCTTATTCTTAAAACATACACTTAAAATAACAAATAAATAGACTACAATTTATCGGGCATAAATTAGCTTCCATAAACACAGTAAAATGAATAGTAATATGATTGCAAACAGAGAGATGCTCTACTGAAGGCCACCCCTAATTAACACTCCTTCTTTCACTCTAGATCTTTCATCCCTAGTCTACAGCAACTCCTCCTCTCACACCTCCATCCTCTGTCACAAACACGTTCCCTTCCACACCCTTCACCCGATCTCTCATTCACACTCTGTCACCTATCAGATCGCTACAGAGGTCTCCTGACCTTGTGTTCAGGTGGGCTGTACTGTGGTGGCCTGACAAGCGTCAAAGAATAACACTCCAAGGCACTAACACCCTGTGGGAGTTTCATTGTTCCATTTAGAAAAACAAACAACAACATAATAACCTTGGATATCATGCACTGTTCCCCACAGTTTCAAGCTCAGGTTATCAGTGCACAACAAGACCTTGCTAGCTCACCGAGTCAAAGCCAAGGCTTTAAAGCTGGAGGTTTTGAGCAAAGTGATTCATCAGATGAAGCTAGCTCTGTGCACTACTTCTGCTACAAACATATTACATTAAAAACACTGAAGGACAGACAACTTGTCTGTGTGTGTTCAGGATTAGGCTCTGCAATTCCTCTCACCACTAACTTTCCAACTCAACTCAGTGCTTCTAACTCAGAATGCTTATTGCTATCCTGATCTCTCAATGCCATCTTATACCCCCGGTCCCCACCAAGGCATTCTAATCAAATCAAATCACATTTTATTGGTCACATACACGTGTTTAGCAGAAGTTATTGCGAGTGTAGTGAAATGCTTGTGTTTCTAGCTCCGACAGTGCAGTAATATCTAACAATTTCACAACATATACCCGATACACACAAATCTAAGTAAAGGAATGCAATTAAGAATATATAAATATATGGACGAGCAATGTCAGAGTGGCATAGACTAAGATATAGTAGAATGTGGGAAGTGGGAAGTTTACATACACTTAGGTTGGAGTCATTAAAACTTGTTTTTCAACCACTCCACAAATGTCTTGTTAACAAACTATAGTTTCGGCAAGTCGGTTAGGACATCTACTTTGTGCAAGACACAAGTAATTTTCCCAACAATTGTTTGCAGACAGATTATTTCACTTATAATTCACTGTATCACAATTCTAGTGGGTCAGAAGTTTACCTACACTAAGTTGACTGTGCCTTTAACCTGTTGATCCTATGGGGGCGCTGTGTCATTATTGGATAAAAAGACGTGCCCGTTTTAAGCGCAATATTTTGTCACGAAAAGATCCTCGACTATGCATGGAATTGACAGCCTTGGAAAGACACAACTCTGACGTCTCCAAAACTGCAAAGATATTATCTGTGAGTGCCCCAGAACTAATGCAACAGGCGAAACCAAGATGAAGTTTCATACAGGAAATGCCCCAGATTCTGAAGGCGCTGTGTTCCAATGTCTCCTTATATGGCTGTGAATGCGCCAGGAATGAGCCCGCACTTTCTGTCTATTCCCCGAGGTGTCTGCAGCATTGTGACAGCATTGTGACGTGTTTGTAGGCATATCATTGGAAGATTGACCATAAGAGACTACATTTACCTGGTGTCCCGCCCGGTGTCCTGTGTGCGTAATCTGTAGGTCCATGCGCGTTTTTTCCTTACCCAAACGCGATGAACAAAACCGAGCGATTAGTCGACACAAATAATATTTTTTGTAAAAACGGAACATTTGCTATCTAACAGAGTCTCCTCATTGAAAACATCTGAAGTTCTTCAAAGGTAAATGATTTTATTTGAATGCTTTTATGGTTTTTGTGGAAAATGTTGCATGCTGAATGTTAATGCTAAATGGTACGTTAGCCATCAATACTGTTACACAAATGCTTGTTTTGCAATGGTTGAGAAGCATATTTTGAAAATCTGAGATGACAGTGTTGTTAACAAAAGGCTAAGCTTGAGAGCAAATAGATTAATTTCATTTCATTTGCGATTTTCATGAATAGTTAACGTTGTGTTATGCTAATGAGTTTGCGGATAGATTTACACAATCCTGGATACAGGTTTTTTTCCGTAGCTAAACGTGACGCAGAAAACGGAGCGATTTGTCCTAAACAAATAATCTTTCAGGAAAAACTGAACATTTGCTATCTGAGAGTCTCCTCATTGAAAACATTTGAAGTTCTTCAAAGGTAAATGATTTTATTTGAATGCTTTTCTGTTTTGTGTAAATGTTGCCTGCTGAATGCTAACGCTAAATGCTACGCTAAATGCTACGTTAGCTATCAATACTGTTACACAAATGCTTGTTTTGCAATGGTTGAGAAGCATATTTTGAAAATCTGAGATGACAGTGTTGTTAACAAAAGGCTAAGCTTGAGAGCAAATAGATTAATTTCATTTCATTTGCGATTTTCATGAATAGTTAACGTTGCGTTATGGTAATGAGTTTGAGGCTGTAGTCACGATACCGGATCCGGGATGGCTCGACGCAAGAAGTTAAACAGCTTGGAAAATTCCAGAAAATTATTTCATGACTTTAGAAGCTTCTGATAGGCTAATTGACATCATTTGAGTCAATTGGAGGTGTAACTGTGGATGTATTTCAAGGCCTACCTTCAAACTTAGTGCCTCTTTGCTTGACATCATGGGAAAATCAAAAGTAATCAGCCAAGACCTCAGAAAAGAAATCGTAGACCTCCACAAGTCTGACTCATCCTTGGAAGCAATTTCCAAAAGCCTGAAGGTACCACGTTCATCTGTACAAACAATAGTATGCAAGTATAAACATGGGACCACGCAGCCGTCATACTGCTCAGGAAGGAGAAGCATTCTGTCTCCGATTGATGAATGTACTTTGGTGCGAAAAGTGCAAATCAATCCCAGAGCAACAGCACAGGACCTTGTAAAGAGGCTAGAGGAAACAGGTACAATATAAGGGTTTTCTGGTGAAAGAGAGGCGGACCAAAATGCAGCGTGGTGGTTATTCATGTTTTTAATAAAGACGACTATACATGAACAGACTATACAAAACAAGAAAAGTGAAAACCTAAACAGTCCTATCTGGTGCAAACACAGAGACAGGAACAATCACCCACAAAACCCAACACAAAACAGGCTACCTAAATATGGTTCCCAATCAGAGACAATGACTAACACCTGCCTCTGATTGAGAACCATATCAGGCCAAACATAGAAATAGACAAACCAGACACACAACATAGAATGCCCACCCAGCTCACGTCCTGACCAACACTAAAACAAGGAAAACACATACGAACGATGGACAGAATGTGACATACAAAAGTATCTATATCCACAGTGAAACGAGTCCTATACCGACATAATCTGAAAGGCCGCTCAGCAAGGAAGAAGTCACTGCTCCAAACCCGCCATAAAAAAGCCAGACTATGGTTTGCAACTGCACATGGGGGGCAAAGATCGTACTTTTTTGGAGAAATGTCCTCTGGGCTGATGAAACAAAAATAAAACTGTTTGGCCATAATGACCATCGTTATGTTTGGAGGAAAAAGGGGGAGGCTTCCAACCCAAGAACACCATCCCAACTGTGAAGCACGGGGGTGGCAGCATCATTTTGTGGGGGCGACTTAATGTTAGATCCCTTACTTCAAAGGCAATTATAGTCAATGAACTAATCACTGATCATAATCTTGATGTGATTGGCCTGACTGAAACATGGCTTAAGCCTGATGAATTTACTGTGTTAAATGAGGCCTCACCTCCTGGCTACACTAGTGACCATATCCCCCGTGCATCCCGCAAAGGCGGAGGTGTTGCTAACATTTACGATAGCAAATTTCAATTTACAAAAAAAAAAATGACGTTTTCGTCTTTTGAGCTTCTAGTCATGAAATCTATGCAGCCTACTCAATCACTTTTTATAGCTACTGTTTACAGGCCTCCTGGGCCATATACAGCGTTTCTCACTGAGTTCCTGAATTCCTATCGGACCTTGTAGTCATTGCAGATAATATTCTAATCTTTGGTGACTTTAATATTCACATGGAAAAGTCCACAGACCCACTCCAAAAGGCTTTCGAGCCATCATCGACTCAGTGGGTTTTGTCCAACATGTCTCTGGACCCACTCACTGTCACAGTCATACGCTGGACCTAGTTTTGTCCCATGGAATAAATGTTGTGGATCTTAATGTTTTTCCTCATAATCCTGGACTATCGGACCACCATTTTATTACGTTTGCAATTGCAACAAATAATCTGCTCAGACCCCAACCAAGGAACATCAAAAGTCGTGCTATAAATTCACAGACAACACAAAGATTCCTTGATGCCCTTCCAGACTCCCTCTGCCTACCCAAGGACGCCAGAGGACAAAAATCCGTTAACCACCTAACTGAGTATCTCAATTTAACCTTGCGCAATACCCTAGATGCAGTTGCACCCCTAAAAACTAAAAAAATTTCTCATAAGAAACTAGCTCCCTGGTACACAGAAAATACCCGAGCTCTGAAGCAAGCTTCCAGAAAATTGGAACGGAAATGGCGCCACACCAAACTGGAAGTCTTCCGACTAGCTTGAAGGACGGTACCGTGCAGTACCGAAGAGCCCTTACTGCTGCTCGATCATCCTATTTTTCTAACTTAATTGAGGAAAATAAGAACAATCCGAAATTCCTTTTGATACTGTCGCAAAGCTAACTAAAAAGCAGCATTCCCCAAGAGAGGATGACTTTCACTTTAGCAGTGATAAATTCATGAACTTCTTTGAGGAAAAGATTATGATTATTAGAAAGCAAATTACGGACTCCTCTTTAAACCTGCGTATTCCTCCAAACCTCAGTTGTCCTGAGTCTGCACAACTCTGCCAGGACCTAGGATCAAGAGAGACGCTCAAGTCTTTTAGTACTATATCTCTTGACACAATGATGAAAATAATCATGGCCTCTAAACCTTCAAGCTGCATACTGGACCCTATTCCAACTAAACTACTGAAAGAGCTGCTTCCTGTGCTTGGCCCTCCTATGTTGAACATAATAAACGGCTCTCTATCCACTGGATGTGTACCAAACTCACTAAAAGTGGCAGTAATAAAGCCTCTCTTGAAAAAGCCAAACCTTGACCCAGAAAATATAAAAAACTATCGGCCTATATCGAATCTTCCATTCCTCTCAAAATTTTAGAGAAGGCTGTTGCGCAGCAACTCACTGCCTTCCTGAAGACAAACAATGTATACGAAATGCTTCAGTCTGGTTTTAGACCCCATCATAGCACTGAGACGGCACTTGTGAAGGTGGTAAATGACATTTTAATGGCAACGGACCGAGGCTCTGCATCTGTCCTCGTGCTCCTAGACCTTAGTGCTGCTTTTGATACCATCGATCACCACATTCTTTTGGAGAGATTGGAAACCCAAAATGGTCTACACGGACATGTTCTGGCCTGGTTTAGATCTTATCTGTCGGAAAGATATCAGTTTGTCTCTGTGAATGGTTTGTCCTCTGACAAATCAACTGTAAATTTCGGTGTTCCTCAAGGTTCTGTTTTAGGACCACTATTGTTTTCACTATATATTTTACCTCTTGGGGATGTTATTCGAAAACATAATGTAAACTTTCACTGCTATGCGGATGACACACAGCTGTACATTTCAATGAAACATGGTGAAGCCCCAAAATTGCCTCGCTAGAAGCATGTGTTTCAGACATAAGGAAGTGGATGGCTGCAAACTTTCTACTATTAAACTCGGACAAAACAGAGATGCTTGTTCTAGGTCCCAAGAAACAAAGAGATCTTCTGTTGAATCTGACAATTAATCTTAATGGTTGTACAGTCGTCTCAAATAAAACTGTGAAGGACCTCGGCGTTACTCTGGACCCTGATCTCTTTTGAAGAACATATCAAGACCATTTCGAGGACAGCTTTTTCCATCTACGTAACATTGCAAAAATCAGAAACTTTCTGTCCAAAAATGATGCAGAAAAATTAATCCATGCTTTTGTCACTTCTAGGTTAGACTACTGCAATGCTCTATTTTCCGGCTACCCGGATAAAGCACTAAATAAACTTCAGTTAGTGCTGAATACGGCTGCTAGAATCCTGACTAGAACCAAAAAATTTGATCATATTACTCCAGTGCTAGCCTCTACACTGGCTTCCTGTCAAAGCAAGGGCTGATTTCAAGGTTTTACTGCTAACCTACAAAGCATTACATGGGCTTGCTCCTACCTATCTCTCTGATTTGGTCCTGCCGTACATACCTACACGTACGCTACGGTCACAAGACGCAGGCCTCCTAATTGTCCCTAGAATTTCTAAGCAAACAGCTGGAGGCAGGGCTTTCTCCTATAGAGCTCCATTTTTATGGAACGGTCTGCCTACCCATGTCAGAGACGCAAACTCGTCTCAACCTTTAAGTCTTTACTGAAGACTCATCTCTTCAGTGGGTCATATGATTGAGTGTAGTCTGGCCCAGGAGTGGGAAGGTGAACGGAAAGGCTCTGGAGCAACGAACCGCCCTTGCTGTCTCTGCCTGGCCGATTCCCCTCTTTCCACTGGGATTCTCTGCCTCTACCCTGTTACGGGGGCTGAGTCACTGGCTTACTGGGGCTCTCTCATGCCGTCCCTGGGGGGGTGCGTCACCTGGGTGGGTTGATTCACTGTTGTGGTCGGCCTGTCTGGGTTGGCGCCCCTTTTGTGCCGTGGCGGAGATCTTTGTGGGCTATACTCGGCCTTGTCTCAGGATGGTAAGTTGGTGGTTGAAGATATCCCTCTAGTGGTGTGGGGGCTGTGCTTTGGCAGAGTGGGTGGGGTTATATCCTTCCTGTTTGGCCCTGTCCGGGGGTGTCCTCGGATGGGGCCACAGTGTCTCCTGACCCCTCCTGTCTCAGCCTCCAGTATTTATGCTGCATTAGTTTATGTGTCGGGGGGCTAGGGTCAGTTTGTTATATCTGGAGTACTTCTCCTGTCCTATTCGGTGTCCTGTGTGAATCTAAGTGTGCGTTCTCTAATTCTCTCCTTCTCTCTTTCTTTCTCTCTCTCGGAGGACCTGAGCCCTAGGACCATGCCCCAGGACTACCTGACATGATGACTCCTTGCTGTCCCCAGTCCACCTGGCCATGCTGCTGCTCCAGTTTCAACTGGCCTGGGCCCTAGGACCATGTCCCAGGACTACCTGACATGATGACTCCTTGCTGTCCCCAGTCCACCTGGCCATGCTGCTGCTCCAGTTTCAACTGTTCTGCCTTACTATTATTCAACCATGCTGGTCATTTATGAACATTTGAACATCTTGGCCACGTTCTGTTATAATCTCCACCCGGCACAGCCAGAAGAGGACTGGCCACCCCACATATGCTCTCTCTAATTCTCTCTTTCTTTCTCTCTCTCTCGGAGGACCTGAGCCCTAGGACCGTGCCCCAGGACTACCTGACATGATGACTCCTTGCTGTCCCCAGTCCACCTGACTGTGCTGCTGCTCCAGTTTCAACTGTTCTGCCTTATTATTATTCGACCATGCTGGTCATTTATGAACATTTGAACATCTTGGTCATGTTCTGTTATAATCTCTACCCGGCACAGCCAGAAGAGGACTGGCCACCCCACATAGCCTGGTTCCTCTCTAGGTTTCTTCCTAGGTTTTGGCCTTTCTAGGGAGTTTTTCCTAGCCACCGTGCTTTTACACCTGCATTGTTTGCTGTTTGGGGTTTTAGGCTGGGTTTCTGTACAGCACTTTGAGATATCAGCTGATGTACGAAGGGCTATATAAATAAATTTGATTTGATTTGACTTTAATGCAGGAGGGACTGGTGCACTTCACAAAATAGATGGCATCATGAGGGAGGAATATTATGTGGATATATTGAAGCAACATCTCAAGACATCAGTCAGGAAGTTAAAGCTTGGTCACAAATGGGTCTTCCAAATGGACAATGATCCCAAGCATACTTCCAAAGTTGTGGAAAAATGGCTTAAGGACAACAAAGTCAAGGTATTGGAGTGGCCATCACAAAGCCCTGACCTCAATCCCATAGAAAATTTGTGGGCAGAACTGAAAAAGTGTGTGCGAGCAAGGAGGCCTACAAACCTGACACAGTTACACCAGCTCTGTCAGGAGGAATGGGCCAAAATCCACCCCAAATTATTATGGGTAGCTTGTGGAAGGCTACCCGAAACGTGTGACCCAAGTTAAACAATTTTAAAGGCAATGCTAGCAAATACTAATTGAGTGTATGTAAACTTCTGACCCACTGGGCATGTGATGAAAGAAAGAAAAGCTGAAACAAATCACTCTCTCTACTATTATTCTGACATTTCACATTCTTCAAATAAAGCAGTGATCCTAACTGACCTATGACAGGGAATTTTTACTAGGATTAAATGTCAGGAATTGTGATAAACGGAATTTAAACTTCCGACTTCAACTGTATAAAGGACATAGAAACGATGACACCATGTTGGAGGAGGGCATCTTTTCATTGCCAATATTATGAATTGGAATGATTTGACTGTTGATTGATCTAATGGTTGAGATCTCTCAGGCACATCATGCTTATAGGCCAAGGTCCCAAAATGCAATCAATTACAGTTTTTTCCAACTGCTTACACACAAAATCTTTTCATGTCACATGATTTTTGAAACCTCTCACTCAAAGTGCAAAACTACACAGTAAATATCCAAAACCATAAGCTATTTCTCAGCCTTTGACTCATTTGCCAATTTCAAAACACTACACACAATTCTCTACCTAAAACACAAAAATCTAACAGGAAGTGACTTGCTTTCCTTTTCCAAACACAACCAATCAAAATGCTACACTTAAAATAAAGTGGTGATCCTTAATGACTGAAGACAGGGAATTTTTAATAGGATTAAATGTGAGAAATGTATTTGGTTCAGGTGTATGTAAACTTCCGACTTCAACTGTACATATGAGTAATGCAAAATATGTAAACATGATTAAAGTGACTAGTGTTCCATTTATTAAAGTGGCCAGTGATTTCAAGTCTATTTATATAGGCAGCAGCCTCTAATGTGCTCGTGATTGCTGTTTAACAGTCTGATGGCCTTGAGATATAAGCTGTTTTTCAGTATCTCGGTCCCAGCTTTGATGCACCTGTACTGACCTCGCCTTCTGGGTGATAGCGGGTGAACAAGCAGTGGCTCGGGTGGTTGTTGTCCGGCGGGGTTCAGACCCAGGGACTCGAACTTAATGATGAGCTTGTAGGGTAATTTGGTGTTGAATGCTGAGCTGTAGTCAATTAACAGCATTCTTACATAGGTATTCCTCTTGTCCAGATGGGATAGGGCAGTGTGCATAGAAATTGCATCGTCTGTGGATCTATTTGGGCAGTAAGCAAATTGAAGTGGGTGTAGGGTGTCAGAAAAGGTAGAGGTGATATGATATGACTAGTCTCTCAAAGCACTTCATGATGACAGAAGTGAGTGCTATGGGGCAAGGCACTAACACCCTGCAGTGTGGAGACTCCGCAGACACAAAGAGAACCCAATAAGGCCTGGAGAGGAAAAGCCTCTCATCTCAGTCTCCATAATGCAGCCCTGGAGCCGCCAAGGCTGAGCTGATCAATTCCTATTCTGCAGCCGAGTGGAGAGCCACCGCCAACTGCCTCATGTAGATGGCTTTGGTCTGAAGATTGAATAGGAATAAAAGATACAATTTCTCCCAGGGTCTCTCCAAATGCTTGTCAAAAGATAGGGCTGTGATTGACAGCTCAGTGAGATCAGAGGTGCCCCCCCGGTCTCCCTCTAACACCAGGCAGGAAGTAAACAGCAAGCAGTCTTATCGGGACCAGGCAGGAACCTAAAGGAGGGGGCTCAGGGAGATTAGGGAGTGTTCAGAGTAGCGCACACCTCACAGGACAGAGACAGGCAGTCCACTCCTAAGCTCTGAGGCGTAAACTATAGGTGACCTTTGATCCCTATCTTTACCCTCGCTACCCAGAAGCCTCTGGGGTACTCTGAGGAGGAGGAAGGAGAAAGAGGGGGGTGAAAGGGATTGTATCTCAATTTGATTGAAATTCAATGTCACTTATTTTCAACTCCTAGTCGAAATGGTATTTCCTTGAAGGGTCCAGCTGGGGTTAAACTGGTTGTCAGGGGTGATAACTTGTTGGGATGTTTTCATACAGATGTATTTGTGATTTGAGATTTTTGGTGTGCAAGGAAATCACAAACTAACAGGTGCAAGAACACTGACTCCTGGTGGCAAAAAAACGTATTGAAGCCTCTGAGAAAAGTCAACAGTATTACATTTGTTGTGAACATGTTTTATCTGTAGTGCCATCTCAGCCTTGAGTAATAGCTTGGTGAAAGTCTTGATAGCTAAGTCACGGCTATGGGCTCTCCATAGCAGGCAATAGTCACCTGGACTCTCTATTTGTCTGTCTTGTTCTATCTGACCAAATGCCAAACAATGGCAGATTGCCTCTACACTGAACATTTAACATTCACAGCTTTAACCAGTCACACAGGAAGGAGATGGTGTCATGCTTAAGTGTAAAGACCCAGAATGGAGAAGACACGGCTCTGTCTGCTGAGCCAGTTGTTCAGGGCCATGCTGCAATCTGCAGGGCTGTTCTGCAACTGAAAGCCTATTCCTGACACATCTTGTCCTCCCCTGTAGAGTGTGCAAGATGAGCTAAGGCCGCATGCTGGGCGGAGTGTGTGTTTGTATGTGGGAATGTGTGTGTGTGTGTGTGCATGCTCATGTGGGGGTGTGTGTATAGTATGTGTGTGCGAGCTTGCATACATCCATGTGTGAGTTTGGGTGTTAAAAAGTGGCAGAGATAGCGTGAGGAAGAGGTGAAACAGGATGAGAGATAGCGTGAGGAAGAGGTGAAACAGGATGAGAGATAGCGTGAGGAAGAGGTGAAACAGGATGAGAGATAGCGTGAGGAAGAGGTGAAACAGGATGAGAGATAGCGTGAGGAAGAGGTGAAACAGGATGAGAGATAGCGTGAGGAAGAGGTGAAACAGGATGAGAGATAGCGTGAGGAAGAGGTGAAACAGGATGATAAATAGCGTGAGGAAGAGGTGAAACAGGATGAGAGATAGCGTGAGGAAGAGGTGAAACAGGATGAGAGATAGCGTGAGGAAGAGGTGAAACAGGATGAGAGATAGCGTGAGGAAGAGGTGAAACAGGATGAGAGATAGCGTGAGATGAAGCGGTAGAATACAGTTATTTTTATTGCTTTGGTACTATATTCACAAATATGTGGTGAATTTGAAAAACCCTTAGTACAAAACTCCAAACGGGTAAAACTTGTAACGCAGCCAGTCTTGCATTGTGCATTCACTTTGTTTGTAGACATATTTCACCACACAACCACTAATACAAAATATAAGTGTACTGTGAAATATACACTGAGTATAAAAAATACTATGACATGGACTGACCAGGTGAATCCAGGTGAAAGCTATGTCTCCTTATTGATGTCGCTTGTTAAATCCACTTCAATCACAGTGTTGATGAAGGGGAGGACAATTGAGACATGGATTGTGTATGTGTGCCATTCAGAGGGTTAATGGGTAAGACAAAATATTGAAGTGCCTTTTAACGTATGGTAGTAGGTGCCAGGCACACTGGTTTGTATTAAGAACTGCAACGCTGCTGGGTTTTTCACGCTCAACAGTTTCCCGCCAAAAACGGTCCATCGTCCAAAGGAGATCCAGTCAACTTGACACAACTGTGGGATGCATTGGAGTCAACATCGGCCAGCATCCCTGTGGAACGCTTTCGAGACCTTGTAGAGTCCATGCCTCGACCAATTGAGAATGGTCTGAGGGCAAAAGGGGAGGTGCAACTCAATATTAGGAAGGTGTTCCCAATGTTTTAGTATACTCAGTGAAATGAGTACATTGGATTAATCACCAAAATGCAATATAATTATATCTTCTTAATTTAGTTATTTTAACAACCAGTTAATTCAATAGCAAAACATGAAAGATACATGTTTCAAAACTGCCCTTTGAATGTATGATTCTACAGTACTGTAAATTACAGTACATTACACTGTGTCACGTTCGTCGAAAGGAGTAGACCAAGGTGCAGCTTGAATAGAGTTCCACATACTTTATTACAAAGTGAAACTGAACAAAAACAACAAAGAATCAACGAGCGTCCAGTACAGAGCGCACTAAGGCACTAACTGAAAACAAAACAATATCCCACAAACACAGGTGGGAAAAGGACCACGTTAAGTATGATCCCCAATTAGAGGCAACGATAATCAGCTGCCTCCAATTGGGAACCATACTCACACCAACATAGAAATATTAGACTAAAACACCCCCTAGTCACGCTCTGACCTATTGCAACATAGAGAACCCCAAGGGCTCTCTATGGCCAGGGCGTGACACAATGTTTTCACATTAGGAACACTTGCACTACCCATTAAAATTGACTGAACATTACATGCCCATAATTTCTATCCCATGTGTGATCAAAGGTATGATTATTGAAGACATCTTTCACAATGTAAATTAAAGAAATTAAAGAAACCAATGTTTAGAAGGCACTACTTTGCATCAAACCTGTCTTGAGCATTTGACCATAGGTTTTTATTGAAATTCCACTAAATATGCTCATTGTTCTGGATTGAAATAACCACATATCTCATCCATGGCCTGATGGAGGGTGGTGCTCTCATGTGGATGGCAATCATACATATTCCACCTGTATTGCAATCGTGTATTGTATTTTACAGTATTGCATTGTAATGTCTTGTAGTGGTCCTGTATGTGGCTCAGTTCATAAGAACATGGCACTAGCAACACCGGAGTTGTGGGTTCAATTGGGGTCACATACAAAAATGTGTGGACTGTTGACACTTTGAATAAGTATCTGCTACGTAAATGGCATTCAGAAAGTTTTCAGACCCCTTGACTTTTCCCACATTTTGTTACGTTACAGCCTTATTCTAAAATGGATTAAATAATTTATTTTTCTCATCAATCTACACACAATACCTCATAATGTCAAAGCAAAAACAGGTTTTAGAAATGTTTGGAAAATGTATTAAAAATAAAAAACAGAAATACTTTATTTATTCAGATCCTTTGCCATGAGACTCGAAATTGAGCTCAGGTGCATCCTGTTTCCATTGATCATCCTTGATATGTCTCTACAACTTGATTGGAGTACACCTATGGTAAATTCAATTGATTGGACATGATTTGGAAAGACACACACCTGTCTACATAAGGTCTCACAGTTGACAGTGCATGGCAGAGCAAAGACCAAGCCATGAGGTCGAAGGAATTGTCTGTAGAGCTCTGAGACAAGATTGTGTCGAGGCACAGATCGGGGGAAGGGTACCAAAACATTTCTGCAGCATTTAAGGTCCCCAAGGACACTATGGCCTCCATCATTCTTAAATGGAAGAAGTTTGGAACTAACAAGACTCTTCCTAGAGCTGCCTGCCTGACCAAAATGAGCAATTGGGAGAGAAGGGCCTTGGTCAGGGAGGTGACCAAGAACCCGATGGTCACTCTGACAGAGCTCCAGAGTTCCTCTGTGGAGATGGTAGAACCTTCCAGAAGGCCAACCATCTCCGTAAAACTCCACCAATCAGGTCTTTATGGTAGAGTGGCAAGATGGAAGCCACTCCTCAGTAAAAGGCACATGACAGCCCATTTGGAGTTTGCTGGTATCATCCCTACGGTGAGGCATGGTGGTGGTGGCTGCATCATGTGGTGGGGATGTTTTCAGCAGCAGGGGCTGGGAGACTAGTCAGGATCGAGGGAAAGGTACGTAGCAAAGTATAGAGAGATCATTGATGAAAACCTGCTCCATCAGGGCCTCAGACTGGGGTGAAGGTTCACCTTCCTACAGGACAACCACCCTAAGCACACAGCGAAGACAACGCAGGAGTGGCTTTGAGACAAGTCTCTGAATGTCCTTGAGTGGCCCAGCCAGAGCCTGGACTTGAACCCGACCGAACATCTCTGGAGAGACCTGAAGATCGCTGTGCAGCGACGCTCCCCATCCAACCTGACAAAGAGGATCTGCAGAGAAGAATGCAAGAAACTCCCCAAATACAGGCGTCACAAGCTTCTACCCAAGATGACTCAAGGCTGTAATCGCTGCCAAAGGTGCTTCAACAAAGTACAGAGTAAAGGATCTGAATACTTATGTAAATGTGAAAGTATCAGTTTTTTATTTGTAATAAATTTGCAAAAATTTCTAAAAACTTGTTTTTGCTTTGTTATTATGGGGTATTGTGTGTAGTTTGATGAGGGTGAAAAAAACTATTTTATACATTTTAGAATAAGGCTGTAACGTAACAAAATGTGAAAAAAGTCAAGGGGTCTGACTACTTTCTGAATGCACTGTGTATTACGGTATTACAGCAGTGTGACCCCCCATAAAATGCTAGCAACTTAATTTTGGATACATGTTTACTGAATAGGGGACGTTCTGGATCATTTACGTATTGGTATTTTATTGTATCACTGTAGGGGCTAGAAACACAAGCATTTCGCTGTACCTGCTGTAACATCTGCTAATCTCTGTAACCAATAATCTTTGATTGTTACGTACAGTTAATATGGTCCTAATCCAGGCACTTGTCATCTCCCGTCTGGATTACTGCAACTCGCTGTTGGCTGGGCTCCCTGCCTGTGCCATTAAACCCCTACAACTCATCCAGAACGCCGCAGCCCGTCTGGTGTTCAACCTTCCCAAGTTCTCTCACGTCACCCCGCTCCTCCGCTCTCTCCACTGGCTTCCAGTTGAAGCTCGCATCCGCTACAAGACCATGGTGCTTGCCTACGGAGCTGTGAGGGGAACGGCACCTCAGTACCTCCAGGCTCTGATCAGGCCCTACACCCAAACAAGGGCACTGCGTTCATCCACCTCTGGCCTGCTCGCCTCCCTACCACTGAGGAAGTACAGTTCCCGCGCAGCCCAGTCAAAACTGTTCGCTGCTCTGGCCCCCCAATGGTGGAACAAACTCCCTCACGACGCCAGGACAGCGGAGTCAATCACCACCTTCCGGAGACACCTGAAACCCCACCTCTTTCAGGAATACCTAGGATAGGATAAAGTAATCCTTCTCACCCCCTTAAAAGATTTAGATGCACTATTGTAAAGTGGCTGTTCCACTGGATGTCTTAAGGTGAATGCACCAATTTGTAAGTCGCTCTGGATAAGAGCGTCTGCTAAATGACTTAAATGTAAATGTAAATGTAAATATCTGATTTTGTCAATATCAGATAAAAAAGATATATATAGTCATTAAAGCTGTGGCTATATTTAGATTTGTTTAACACTTTTTTGGAAATTCCTTTAATGAACTTTTAACAAGACACACCTGTTCATTGAAATGCATTCCAGGTGACTACTTCATTTAATTTTAATTTTTTTTTTTTCAGTCATGAAGCCGGTTGAGAGAATGCCAAGATTGTGAAAAGCTGTCATCAAGGCAAAGTGTGGCTACTTTGAAGAATCTCAAATCTCAAATATATTTTGATTTGTTTAACACTTTTTTGGTTACTACATGATTATTGCATAGTTTTTATGTCTTCACTATTATTCTACAATGTAGAAAATAGTAAAAAATTTAAAAAATTAAGAAAAACCCTTGAATGAGTAGGTGTGTCCAAACCTTTGACTGGTACTGTAGGTTTACCAAATGTTTAAGTGATCATCAAATGAGAGCAGTGAGATTAAGTATTTTACATCTATAAATGTCTATTAACAAAAGAGAAGATAATCATATCAAAAGTAATGTGCTAATTGCATTATGGAAGGCAATTACTTCATATGAACATGTGAAACATTCATTTCTGATTACGTTTGGTGAAAGTGTTGTACTTAGTCTATTGAAAATGTGCTTACAGTTTTGAAACAATTGCCTTTTTGATGATCTGTTTTGAGTTCTGTACTAAGGGTTGTGAAAATGTACCATATACTTGTGAAAATGGCACCAAAGCGATTAAAAAAAACTGTAAAAGAAAGAGAGAGCAATAGAGGGAAGGAAGAAGGGAGGCAGGCAGCCTGGTTCTCTGTGTCGTGTCTCACCTGCTGCTGTCCTCTTGGTTGATGACCATGTACATCTCCCAGGTAGTGTCCTCAGCTATCCCCCCATGGGGCACCAACAGACTCACACCTACACACACACAGAGAGAGAGAGAGAGAGAGAGAGAGAGAGAGAGAGAGAGAGAGAGAGAGAGAGAGAGAGAGAGAGAGAGAGAGAGAGAGAGAGAGAGAGAGAGAGAGAGAGAGAGAGATGATCACGAGATACACAGACACATACTACGCTCTCACACAGCCCCACATTCCTGTCTCCTGTCCCTTGTGGCACTTTTATCTACTGGCAGATTAGATTGGCACTCTAGAGAGTAATTGTTTGTGGGCTCCAGTGTCGGTGGTAGTATGTGTGTGAGTGTTTGTGTGTGAGTGTTTGTGTGTGTGTGTGGTGCGGTGCACTGTTGACAGCATTGATTTGAGAGCCCCAGAGGCCCTGTCTGGCCGTCACCTCTCTGGCTGTCACCTGCCCTAAATAGACCTGACAACCCGGCAGGTGTGTATGTGTTCCCCTGGGTGTGTGTGTGTGCTTACATGTGTGTGAGTGTGTTACATCGCCCTTATGAACAACAAACCTGTATTGGGGACCACCAGCCTCCCACCCGCGTGTCCCAACACCCCGGACGTCCTGAGAGGGGGTCTGGAGGGCATAGGCGGTGCGTGGGGGACAAGGAGGCTCTTCTCCCTCCTCTCTCTCAGGGTCCCCTCCACCCGTACCCCACTGTAGTCGGGTGCCAGCCCCCGGGGGAAGGTCTGGGGGTGGGCTTTCTGGGTGTGGTACTCGGCCCCCCTCTCTGACACGCCCAGGGACACCATGAAGGAGGAGTGAACTTTGACCTTGAGGTCGGGCAGGGGGTCGAAGAGCGAAGGCTCCTGGGAAATGAGTTCTTTATCCATCGAGTCCTGGAAGCAGATGGGGCTGGTGTACGTCCGTGACACTGTCAGGTCCGGTTGCAAGGACGAGCTTATCAACAGGGGGTTGCCTGGAAAAGAAAAAGAGTCCCAGAGGAGTCAGATACTGTACTTTTCCCAGAAAACACATCTGTTTAACAGACTGGAGGTGTATACAACTCTTCTAAATGTGTTTTCATCAGAGTTTTATCATATGATGGTATACACAGATGAACACTGGGCCATTCGTGGTAGCTGACAGCAGCATGCCAACTATTGGTTACCCATGGTTGGTGTACTATTGGGCTGCTAGCGGCCTCGGACACAGCTTGCCTACAGTGGTGTGCTAACTGTTAGTCTCTAGTCATCCAATATGTGACACACTGAATGTCAATTACAGCTGGAGGGCAAGCCTTGGCAACATATGTGTCAAAATAACTTCCTGGTCCAAACGGCGACCATCTCTTCACCATGGCAACTGGGGTGCTAAAAACACCTCACCATGACAACGGGAGGTGCCACAAAGTCCTTGTCACAGCAATAGAGTTGTAACAAAAGCCTCTCCATAGCAACGACTAACTGTGTAAAACTCTCTGCTATACTGGCCATGCTAGAGTGGGAGGTGAAGGAGCTAATGAGATTTTATACTTGGTGTGTGTGTTATACTTGGGAAAGTTTCTTCATCTTTTCAACTTCAAGCTTGGTAGCTACTAAGAATACAGTAAATGGTGTACCAAAGCTGGGTAAACGGTTGAGCAGATGGGATAACTGAGACTTGGTGGGACCAAAGACCTTCACATGCTCATCCAAGCTTAAGCTAGCAGATCACAGGACCAAGCTAACCGGCAGTTAGCAGGCAGTTAGCTCCATTTAGACTGTATCCCTTCTCATCTCCATGGAGTGTGCTTGCATCTCCTATGGCACTCCATTCAATATAGCTCACTACTTGGCTTGAGCCCTATGTGGCGTGGACTCTATATCATGTCCTGTAGGGTCCTGAACAAAAGTAGTGCACTATTTTTTATTTAACCTTTATTTTATCAGGGAGTCATACTGAGACCAAGGCCACTTTGACAGACTGAATTGCATAAATTACAGAAAATAAACATATCAAAATATAAATGCAAGCGGAAAGAAAAACAAGGTCATAACAAACAAACACATTCATCAGTAATAAGGTCCTCAATCTGCTTTCTGAGTTACCCTAGAGGCACCACAACATCACATCTAAGAAAATGTTGAAGATTGTTCCACAAATAAGGTGCAATAAAACTAAAAGCTGAATTATCTAACTCAGTAGAGACCAAAGGAATTTTCAGAGCACAGTATATACTGTAGACTCCTCTCCTGGTGTGTAGGCTACAATATGAGAGGGCTGTGTGTAACCCTGTGTGTTTATTACCCAAATTCTCTGTGAGGAGAAAGGCCCCAATAAAATCACAGCTTTCTTCTTCCTGCTGTGTGATCAATTCTATCACTCCTCTCTGAAGAGGCTGTCGCCAAGGAGACCAGCCGTGTCACAACCATGGAAATAGGGCTCAATCTTTGGGTCGACACAGCACCCTTTTTCTCTCTCCCCATTTTTCCAGTGACGCAACAGTGCAGATGCTTTGTTCAACACAGGGTATTATTACTATGACTGTGTCTGACCGTATTGGAGGTACAGGAGCAAGGGGATAGATTGTTCATTTTTGGAGACTCCATACCAGGATCTTAGTAGGATCTTAATCCTGAAGCAACAGGAAATGTGAATTATTACGTGGATTATAAGTAATGGACATTTTTGTAGGGGTTGATACATTTTCCATAAGGGAAAGTCACATCTGAAATTGGAAATGGAAATGACAAACTTCAGAAACCTTTTTAAACCTTAAATACACTGCACGTTTTACATTTCCTGCATTGCAGGACAGTTCTCCGGCAACAGGGTGACTAAAATGAAGATCATACATCTATAGTTATAGAACAAATAGATATATCTCTGTGGGTGACTCAATATTGCAGATGCTCTTTTCAACGAAGGTCATTACTATTACTGAGTGTATGAGTCAGAGCCATAGGAACAGGGTCGTGATGGTACATTCACTCCTCCGATGGTGCTGTCATCCCTCTCTTTTAGGTAGAGAAGGGGTGGGGGTGCTGAACAGTGGTGGGAGGAGGTGTGTGTGTGAATGTGTGCGTGTGTTTGAGATTCTGTCTGGAAGAGGGAGCGAGACCATGAGAAATGAAAGCTGTGTCTGGTCTCTGCCCCTCTCCACTCTAGACAGGATTGGAGAGAGAGAGAGAGAGAGAGAGAGAGATCATTTACACAGTGCTGCCACCACCCTACCGAGTCACTGAGCAAACCAAACACGACCTTGCTGTTGGACACAAAGACTTTTTACAGTCAAACTAAATGAAGAATGAAGAAATTAAACACACATCAATTGAATGGAGCGCAAATTAACCACCAAGAACGGTCAGTCACACAAATCGAGCTTCTGTTGGACCACAGTGATGTGTGTGTCTTCAGCTTTGTATGTGTGTAAGTGTGTGTTTCAATCTGCTTCAGCTTGGCAAGTGTTCTTGTGTGTGTGTGTTCAGCTGTTTGTGTGTGTGTGTGCCCCTTCCTGCCTCATTTTATCGAAAGTTCACATGCATATGTGTTCAGCTGTGTGTGTGTGTGTGTCTTTCTGCCTGTGCGTTCTCTGAGCTCACCTTGGCGAGCAGTCTTGAAGCTGAAGGACTGGAACCCCCCGGTGAGGGCAGAGGAGTCGATGACGTCCACGCCGTATTCGCTCTGGTTCCTCCGGTAGAGGGTCACCGCCACAATCAACACCACCACTGTCACCACCCCTGCCGCCAGGCCCGAATACAGCGCCACGTCACTGCTTCCCTCCAGACCTGGGGAGAGAACGAGAGAGTGGGGGAGAGAGAGAGATAAGTGGGAGTCAGTGAGAGAGAGATAGTTTAATCAAAGCATAACCATAAGAAAAAGAGACAAGGTATCAACTCAAGCTACTGTTAATTGATATTAAATTCAGTAGTTATTGACATGTTATGATGGTGCTACATGCCTCATGTTATCTACATTTATTGACATGTTATGATGGTGCTACATGCCTCATGATATCTACATTTATTGACATGTTATGATGGTGCTACATGCCTCATGATATCTACATTTATTGACATGTTATGATGGTGCTACATGCCTCATGATATCTACATTTATTGACATGTTATGATGCTACATGCCTCATGATATCTACATTTATTGACATGTTATGACATGCCTCATGATATACATTTATTGACATGTTATGATGGTGCTACATGCCTCATGATATCTACATTTATTGACATGTTATGATGGTGCTACATGCCTCATGATATCTACATTTATTGACATGTTATGATGGTGCTACATGCCTCATGATATCTACATTTATTGACATGTTATGATGGTGCTACATGCCTCATGATATCTACATTTATTGACATGTTATGATGGTGCTACATGCCTCATGATATCTACATTTATTGACATGTTATGATGGTGCTACATGCCTCATGATATCTACATTTATTGACATGTTATGATGGTGCTACATGCCTCATGATATCTACATTTATTGACATGTTATGATGGTGCTACATGCCTCATGATATCTACATTTATTGCTATACTGGCCAGACTTACACAACTTTCACGGCTGTACAAAGTTTGCACATCTTTTTAAAATAAATGTAATTAAAACGCTTTTGGGAGAGGCACAGTAAAGTCAAGTTTAATCCAAACTTTCACAGTAACATCTCTCAAGGAAGAATATTTTTTGGGGGAAGAAATTGTGCTTCTCCTGAAAACTTCTAAGCTTCTCCTATAACGTTATTAGCAGGATTTATTTTTAGGGGAGAGGCAGTCCAGGTTTCAACCTGCTTCCTTCCGTGACTTCATTGTTTTCCATTTCCTGTCTCCTCACGCCGCTGTGGTGCGACACTTCCTCCCATTGCAGCCTGTTAACGCACTAATGAGGAAGCTTGCTAGGACTGCCGTCCTAACCACTCCAGCACCTGACTGGTGTGTCAGATACACACACACACACACACACACACGCACACGCACGCACACACACACACACACACACACACACACACACACACACACACACACACACACACACACACACACACACACACACACACACACACACACACACACACACGCACTCAGCACACACCACATCTAACTAGGATTGTAATCAAGCCCAGCCACTGGCTGTCATCTCAAAGGGCTGTTTGGCTCTGGCATCGCTCAGGTGGCAGTCTGCGTTCTACTGGGATAGTGTGACAAGACCAATTCATTAAATTAGCTCATCTACAATGATTACGTTCTATTTGGTCTCACCAATATGCCACAAAAGATAACAAAGAGAGAGAGAGAGAGAGAGAGAGAGAGAGAGAGAGAGAGAGAGAGAGTGTGTGTGTGTGTGTGTGTGTGAAGAAAAGGACTGCTGGCTTAGCTTGTTCTCCAAAGATAATGAGATCTGCACAGGAATGGGACTGAGAAAATCGCTAAGTAGCCTGAAGCTCCAAGAAAAGGAGCATTTGCCAAAATATGCAAAAGAGGCATTAGCAGCTAACAGTGGCAGGTTAATTGGGGGCTCGCTAAGTTTTGGCAGACAGATTGACTGGTTGCGTCTTTCCCCTCCTTCCCACGACGACGGAAAAGACTAAAACAATCTGAATGCGACAGTTGTGACGTCCCTGAAGTAATTGGCATGACTGGTAGTCTATGGGAACCAGTCGTTGCGCTAATGCTAGTAAGCAATTACTGCAGAATCTACCTTCAACTTCCTGAAAACTGCACGCAGAAACCTAAAAATGGTATCCATGAGTTCCTCTGACTCGGTAAGTTGCCAAAATCTCGAACTGTCTCTTTTTAAGACATGATTTTGATGATGTTCATCGTGAGAATACGGTTTCTCATGAAGAGTACGTTTCTGGAAGAGACCATTTCAATTGAGAAAATGACATAAATAGTGTTTGTGGTTAATAATGATAGGATAATGATGTTGGTGGTCGGATAATGTTAAATATGGGCGAATTTGATAATGCTAGTGGTAATAATGGTTCTGGATCATGATGTTGGAGTTTTGGGTTGGAGGGTTGTATCTGTGAGTGCTGGCGTGACAACCTATAATGGTTGTTATAGTAGAGGAGAAGCCATGGTGGTTTCAGTGTGTACATGGTGTGTTCTAAAGTAAGATGGTGATTGGAGAACTCACCCTGTGGCTTGGCGTCGTGTAGCAGATCTGCAAAGACACAGAGACACCATGTCAGTTCACTTCTACTTGAATGGAATACTACAGGATTTAACCTGCAGTTGTTTTCCAATGAGGACATGTATGTGTGTGCAGGTACTGTACAACATGTACATGTGTGTGTGTCTGTGTGTCGCGGTAGTAAGATTGGCCCAGTGATAGGACTCTTTATCATCCAGAGAGTACATGTGTGTGTGTGTGTGTGTGTGTGTGCGTGTGTGTATGTGTGTGAACATGAGTGTACATGCCCAAATGTGTGTGTGGTCATGATCATGATGTGTGTGTCTCATGGTAGTGAGATTGGTTCAGTGATGGGAATTTCTGTCACCCAGGGATTGTATAGAGCATGTGTGTGTTTATGAGTGTATTTGTATGAGTGTGTGTGTGTGGAGATTGATGTGAGGAACATGATAAGGATGATTGTCTTCCTGCGGAGAGATGAAATGACATGGGCATCAGAAGAATGACTCAATAAGTACTGTATGGACTTCCATGCCATGCTGTCAAAGCACGTGGCAGATACACTATGTCATTCACTGCTTATTGCAGCACTAAGGAACTTAGGATGGATTTGTCCACAATATTGCTGGTGTTGCAACTGGAAACATGGCAGCCAACATGCCATTCCAGCCAACAGAAGAATACTTTGTCTTTGGTGATGTTTTAAACTCTCAACAAAATAAGTGTGGTACTGATGATGATAATGATGATGATATAATCACAAAGGGGAGTAAAGAGGGAATCGATTAAAGTACTGATGATGATGATGATCCCAATGATGAACATTCTGAAGATCACAATGATGATGATGAAGATTCTAATGAAGATATGAATGATAATGATCTCCACCACCAGAGGTTTAGCACCAGATGAATCTGTATGTGACAATACTCACTGTGAGTGCAGAGACCCCCTGACAATACTCACTGTGAGTGCAGAGACCCCCTGACAATACTCACTGTGAGTGCGGAGGCCCCCTGACAATACTCACTGTGAGTGCAGAGACCCCCTGACAATACTCACTGTGAGTGCAGAGACCCCCGGTGCAGTTGTATGTTCCCAGAGCGGCCCCGTCACATAGCCTGCCTCCGCGTTTGGGCTCTGGGGCCGTACACTCTCTGTTGCGCTGCCTCTCACACTCACCACTGCACACCGTCCACTCTGTCCACTCTGCCCATCCACCATCCACTGAGAGGGAGGAAGGAAGTGTTGCAAGGCTTAGAAAACACACAGGCATATGCACAGCATGTACAGTAACTACACAAGCACACAAAGGAGGATGCAGGCGACGCATGCACACACACACAATCATATCATAGATTCCCAGAGTCAGCAAACAGCTAGGTGGAACATAACTGCCCCACCATTACTCCAGAATTACTCTACACATGGACCTTACTGATAGAGCACTTACAATGGACTAGCCCTATAGCCCACCACACAAAATCCCCTCGTCTTTCTCTCCAGGGGCCACATTAGAACAATACCATGTTATGTTCTATCCTGGTGCTGACTCAAGCCAGGAAAGACAGTTTGCTTGTTCCATCAAGTCTCCTCTACTACCTTAACAACTCTGTAGGCTTTCAAGGTTTCCCTCTGCCTTGCTAATCTAAATGCAAATGCTGTGTTTGTGCACGGGCTGAGACTCACATAGAGAGAGAGAGAGAGAGAGAGAGAGAGAGAGAGAGAGAGAGAGAGAGAGAGAGAGAGAGAGAGAGAGAGAGAGAGAGAGAGAGAGAGAAAGAGAGAAAGAGAGAAAGAGAGGGAGAAGGAGAGAAAAGAGTGGTTGAGCCAAATTGAGATAGTGTTTGCGGGAGAGTGCTGCCCTTGCCAGATAACTTTCCCCCAACATGACCAGCATTTCCCTGGTGATTGGTGTGGCGATCTGAAAGCATAAATTGGGCCAAGTGTAGAGGAACACTTGGACTGCGCAAATTACACAGCCGCTCTGATAACTGGCACTGATCCCTCTCTCTCTTTCTCTTGCTCTTTCTGTCTTTCTCTGTCTTTCTCACTCGTTGTAAGGGCTATTCTCAATCATTCTGTTGTTAACTCTCCTGCACTTCAGTTGATTTTCTCTTTCTCTCTCTTTTTCTATTTCCCTGCCTCAGTTATGCCTTATCCTTATTTTTTTTCTATGTTCACACTCTTCCATTCTCCCCTCTCTTCTTCTCGCTCTCTCTGTCTCTTCTCTCTCTCCCTCTCTTTCATCCTCGCACTCTAACCTCTTCTCTCTATCTCTCCGTCTCTGTCTCGGAGGGGCACTGCATAACATTTCAGACTCCAAGCCACTGTCAGTCAGTAAAATGGGGTCAGACGATGGAGGGAAACTGGTTTGGAGGGAAATTACCCTAACAGCAGAGGCAGAGCCTTCCTCTGCCATGGAGAGCATCACTGTCATAAATACAGATGCTCAGGCAAATAATGCAAACCCACAACAAAACAATCCCCCCTCCCAGACAGTCAGACAGTTGGATAGAATGAAAATCATGAAGACAGACAGACAGATAGTCAGACAGACAAGAAGCCTGCTAGATAGCCAAATAGACAAACAGACCTGGGCAGAGGGCATTACAGGTACTCTTCTGGACAGACATGCCCTCGCAGAAGGCGCCCCCATTGAGAGGGGCAGGGTTGGTGCAAGTGCGGGAGCGTTTCTGGACCCCCCGCCCACAGGGCACGTTACAAGCCGACCAGTCTGTCCACAACGACCACCCTCCATTCACTTGAGGAACAGAGAACGTAAGAGAAAGAGGGAGGAAGCAGAGGGAGAGATGGAGTAGGAGCGATGGAGATATGAGAGGGAGATGGGAGAGAGGGAGAAGGATAGAAGGTAAGAGACAAAAAGAGGGTGAGGAAAAGAAAGGGAAAGAAGGATAAAGGAATATAACATGACAGCTACTGTAAGTATGTGGAGGGAAGAGAAATACACTTCCAGAAGTATGAACACGGGCTTACTTTCTCCCTAAAACACACACAGACACACATGCATGCACGCACGCACGCACACAAACACACACTCTCTCTTATAGCACATGTTCTGTCTGCCAGAGACAGGCTGACTGCCTAAAACACAGGAACTCCATCTGGGCTAAACATGATGGGCCAAGAAACCAAAGGCATGTCAGAGAGGTGAACACTCCACTCTGTCTGTCTGTCTGTCTGTCTGTCTGTCTGTCTGTCTGTCTGTCTGTCTGTCTGTCTGTCTGTCTGTCTGTCTGTCTGTCTGTCTGTCTGTCTGTCTGTCTGTCTGTCTGTCTGTGTCTATTTGTCTCTCACTCTCTCAGTCTCTCTTTCTCTGTCTCTCTCTCTCTCAGATGTGCTGGCCTCAATAGCAGCTGAGTGATTGACTGATGAGTTCATTCATCATCATTCATCATCAGACAGGAAACAAATGTCAGTGTGAGAACACATTACTCCACTACATCTGTCTGTCTGTAGGCTATTTCTCCCAGCAGGGCTTGCCAGTCACCTCATTAGCATGACAGGTAGTCAGGTAGCTACACAGACGACTGATGGGCAGGTTCTGTGTATAGAGAAAAACAGTAGCTGGATTTCCAGATGTCTTAATGGTTGTCAGTCAGAGTGGTGATTTGGTCTTGTTGACACAGAGGGGGTGTTTTTTAACTAGCAAAGCGGGTTTTGAGATATGGGATGAATAAAGAGAAGAGGCCTACAGGGCTCCGAAAGCACAAGCAACAGGGAATCCTAGCCTAGCGCAAACAGCCAGCGGTAACAACCAGCTAGCAGCCAGCTGTTAGGCACACAGCTGAGGAGTTTTGACAGCTCATGTCAAAGCCTTCCTGTGTTTTTAAAAGTCTCGCTGTGTTTAAACACAACTAGGAAGTTGCTCATTACTTGCCTGTCACAGCATGGAACATGTCAGACAAGACATGTCAGATATGATGTTTCTGACTGCTCTTAACACCTAATGCTGCTTATGAGAGACTGAGTAAATGCATTGACAGGAGGCAGAAAACATCCTCTTCAGATACACGTGTCAAGAGAACGGAGATGAATACAGCAAATTAAGTGCTAACAATGTGATAATGGCTATGGAACTATGCATGTACAATAAAATAAAGAAGAAAAAATTGCTACAAAGATGTGACAGGCTATGACCAACGACAGAAAAATACAACCGCTGAGTGTACATTTGAGAGAAAGAATACAAGGGATGTTATTTGTTAGGAACATTTCCACATAATTTCCATGAATTGTGTGTCAAAATAGGACAACTCTGTATGGTTTGATTGTTGTAAGGTGTTTGACTTAGTGAAATAATAACACCCACCAAAATCAAGTTGTGCTTGATTGAGCTTGCCTTTGCGCATTGGATCTAATTATAAGAGTGAAAATGCTACCTATCTGTCCCTCAAGGCAGACTCAATGAAACGCTCAAAGTAATTGATGGTCTGCTCCATATGGTCTGCTCCATAGAGAAGTGTAGTATTCATTAGGCACGAAATGACGGAATGAACAGAATGAAACAGGGATGGACTACCTGAAGTCCAATAACAAATGCTTATCTTTGTTTACCGTTGCACAATGTTTTGAAATGTTTTACAATGTGACCTAATGATTCCAGCCCATCGTCTTACCAAAGATGACCACAGTGGCAGTGAGGCTGCGTCTCTTTGCCACAATGTTGCTAGCCAGACATGTGTAGTTCCCAGAGTCGGACAGACGCGCCTCTTGGATGATCAGGTTGTGGTCCGCTCGCGTGTTGATGTTCCCGTCCGAGCCCACTGGCTCTTCATTCTTCAACCACTCCACCTAGAACAACAGACATTAACAGGGAGTGAGGCTGCCATTGGTCGAAATCTCATATCCAATCTCAAATCAGAATGAAGAATGGGAGTGAGGCTGCTGATAGGTCAATTCAAAGTAATGCTTGCAAAAAACGCAACATAGGTACAACACTATACAGTTGAAGTCGGAAGTTTACATACACTTAGGTTGGAGCCATTAAAACTCATTTTTCAACCACGCCACAAATGTCTTGTTAACAAACTATTATTTTGGCAAGTCGGTTAGGACATGTACTTTGTGCATGACACAAGTCATTTCTCCAACAATTGTTTACAGACAGAATATTTCACTTATAATTCACTGTATCACAATTCTAGTGGGTCAGAAGTTCACATACACTAAGTTGACTGTGCCTTTAAACAGCTTGGAAAATTCCAGAAAATTATGTCATGGCTTCTGAAGCTTTTGATAGGCTAATTGACATAATGTCACGCCCTGGCCTAAGTTATCTTTGTTTTCTTTATTATTTTGGTTAGGCTAGGGTGTGACAAGGGTGGTTGGTTTAGTTTTTGTATTGTGTAGGTGTTTTTGTATATCTATGGGGTTTTAATATGTCTAGGTATATGTAGGTCTATGGTGGCCTGAATTGGTTCCCAATCAGAGGCAGGTGTTTGTCGTTGTCTCTGATTGGGGATCCCATTTAGGTTGCCATTTTCCATTTTGGTTTTGTGGGTTATTATTCAATGTTTAGTTGCCTGTTCGCACTGGTCATATTGCTTCACGGTTCATTTTGTTATTTTGTATAGTTTTGTTCAGTGTTGCATTCGTTTAATGAAATAGAATGTACGCTTATCACGCTGTGCCTTGGTCTCCTCATGACGACCGTGACAGAATAACCCACCAAACCAGGACCAAGCAGAGTGAAAAGGAGGAACTGTGCTTAATGGGGAAATGGACCTGGCAGGAGATATTAGATGGAGCAGGACCCTGGACACAGCCGGGAGAGTATCGTAGTCCTAAGGAGGAGTTAGAGGCAGCGAAAGCGGAAGGCGATACTACGAGGATAAATACCGGAGAATAGAGCAAGAGCCACGATATGAAGGTACACGGCTAGCACGGAAGCCCGAGAGGCAGCCCCAAGACATTTTGGGGGGCACACGAGGAGATTGCATGAGTCAGGTCGGAGACCTGAGCCTACTCCTCGTGATTACTGTGGTGAGATTGTTACTGGTCAGGCACCGTGTTATGCGGTAGAGCGCACAGTGTCTCCAATGCACTATTCTAGCTCTATTCCAGCTCCTCGCATTGGCCGGGCTAGAATGGGCATCCAGCCAGGAAGGAGGGTGCCGGCTCAGTGCTCCTGTCTCCAGCATACCTCTTTGGACCAGGATATCCTGCGCCGGCTCTGCGTACTGCGTCTCCGGTCTCCTCCTTATGACGACCGTGACATATCATTTCAGTCAATTGGAGGTGTACCTGTAGATGTATTTCAAGGCCTACCTTAAAACTAAGTGTCTCTTTGCTTGACATCATGGGAAAATCAAAAGAAATCAGCCAAGACCTCAGAAAAAAAATTGTAGATAGTCTGGTTCATCCTTGGGAGCCATTTCCAAATGCCTGAAGGTACAACGTTCATCTGTACAAACAATAGTACGCAAGTATAAACACCATGGGACCACGTCATACCGCTCAGGAAGGAGACGCGCTCTGTCTCCTAGAGATGAACGTACTTTGGTGCGAAAAGTGCAAATCAATCTCAGAACAACAGCAAAGGACCTTGTGAAGATGCTGGAGGAAAAGAATACAAAAGTATCTATATCCACAGTGAAACGAGTCCTATATCGACATAACCTGAAAGGCCACAAAAAAGCCAGACTACGGTTTGCAACTGCACAGGGGGACAAAGATCGTACTTTTTGGAGAAATGTAATCTGGTCTGATGAAACAAAAATAGAACTGTTTGACCATAATGACCATCGTTATGTTTGGAGAACACCATCCCAACCGTGAAGCATTATGGGGGGTGACAGCATCATGTTGTGGGGGGGTGACAGCATCATGTTGTGGGGGTGCTTTAATGCAGGAGGGACTGGTGCACTTCACAAAACAGATGGCATCATGAGGGAGGAATATTATGTGGATATATTGAAGCAACATCTCAAGACATCAGTTAAAGCTTGGTCGCAAATGGGTCTTCCAAGCGGACAATGACTCCAAGCATGCTTCCAAAGCTGTGGCAAAATGGCTTAAGGACAACAAAGTCAAGGTATTGGAGTGGCCATCACAAAGCCCTGACCTCAATCTTATAGAAAATGTGTGGGCAGAACTGAAAAAGTGTGTGCAAGCAAGGAGGCCTTACAATCCTGACTCAGTTACACCAGCTCTGTCAGGAGGAATGGCCCAAAATTCACCCAACTCATTTTGGGAAGCTTGTGGAAGGCTACCTGAAATGTTTGACCCAAGTTAAACAATTTAAAGGCAATGCTACCAAATACTAATTAAGTGTACGTAAACTTCTGACCTACTGGGAATTTGATGAAAAAAATAAAAGCTGAATAAAACATTCTCTCTGCTATTATTCTGACATTTCACATTCTTAAAATAAAGTGGTGATCCTAACAGACCGAAGACAGGGAATATTTTTTACTAGGATTAAACGTCAGGAATTTTGAAAAACTGAGTTTAAATGTATTTGGCTCAGGTGTAGATAAACTTCTGACTTCAACTGTATGTTCCATACAATTGACTGGCACGAAGTAGGCTCTCTAACCCTCACCCTCACTATTAGTATTAGTCTATGAGAGTGACTTCCAGCCTCCCTTTAACCAATCAGAGGGACTCCCAGCCTCCCCTCAACCAATCAAAGCAAAGCTCTCAACAGGGTCACACCCTCTGACCATTAACAATTCAGCAGCCATGTTGCGAGTGAAAGTAATTAGGAATTACAAACTAAAGGTACGCTCCACTGATGCCCTCCCTGTATCGCATGACTGGCCCTGTAAATTGCAATGAATGTGCCGTTGGCTGGAGGTGCTCAATGAGCGACTAGCCAGGGCATCTAGGAGCAAGGCTTGATTTACGACTGTGTGTTTGAGGATTAAAAACTCTCCCCACCCCACTGAGAGCCCTGGTGATGTGTGTGTGTGTGTCTATTCACCAGGGGAATACCAGAACAACCAATAACACACAATCTCAGAGATTGCTTTGCTCTTTGGCAGTGCCCCCGAAAGACGAATGCGAGCGGAGAAATCAATAAATCACCAGTCATGTTGTCACAAGTGGCTTTTTTTCTTCCTTTGATGGCCAGAGAAGTCTTTCATCATGTGCTTTTAATTTCACTCTTTTCACAGTTCTGCTCCAGAGCGCTGAGAGTAACTATGCTGGTGGCCCTTCTCACTCTCTTTTCCTTTCTCTCTACAATTTTCCTGGTCTTCAATGCCTAATCAACCCCCATGTTACATTTCCAACTATATTTTCTCCAGCATTGCTACAAACAACATGAAGTCAACTCAACAGAGAGGGCCAGTACTCAGAACCTGCCAAACCAGAAAAGGAAGCAATATTGCGTTTTTTCAAATATCCAATTGAGTATTTATTTTCAGTACCAGTCAAAAGTTTGGACACACCTACTCATTCAAAGGATTTTCTTTATTTTGACTATTTCTACATTGTAGAATAATAGTGAAGACATCAAAAATATTAAATAACACATTTGTAATCATGTAGTAACCAAAAAAGTGTTAAAAAAATCTAAATATATTTTAGATTTGAGATTCTTCAAAGTAGCCACTCTTTGCCTTGATGACAGCATTGCACACTCTTGGCATTCTCTCAACCAGCTTCACTTGGAATGCTTTTCAAACAGTCTTGAACGAGTTCCAACATATGCTGAGCATTGCTTGGCTGGTTTTTCCTTCACTCTGCTGTCCAACCCATCCCAAACCATCTCAATTGGGTTGAGGTCGGGTAATTGTGGAGGCCGGGTCATCTGATGTAGCACTCCATTACTCTCCTTCTTGATCAAATAGCCTTTACACAGCCTGGAGGTGTGTTGGGTCATTGTCCTGTTGAAAACAAATGATAGTCCCACTAAGTGCAAACCAGATGGGATGGCGTATCGCTGCAGAAGGCTGTGGTAGCCATGCTGGTTAAGTGTACCTTGAATTCTAAATAAATCACAGACAGTGTCACCAGCAAAGCACTATCACACCTCCTCCTCCATGCTTTACGGTGGGAACCACACATGTGAAGATCATCCTTTCACCTACTCTGCGTCTCACAAAGACATGGGGGTTGGAAACCAAAATTATAAATTTGGACTCATAAGACCAAAGGACAGATTTCCACTGGTCTAATGTCCATTGCTCGTGTTTCTTGGCCCAAGAAAGTCTCTTCTTCTTATTGGTGGGTCTTCCTTTCCTGTGGCGGTCCTCATGAGAGCCAGTTTCATCATAGCGCTTGATGGTTTTTGCGACTGCACTTGAAGAAACTTTAAAAGTTCTTGAAATGTTCCAAACTGACTGACCTTCATGTCTTCAAGTAATGATGGACTGTCGTTTCTCTTTGCTTATTTGAGCTGTTCTTGCCATAATATGGACTTGGTATTTTACCAAATATCGCTATCTTCTGTATACCACCCCTACCATGTCACAACACCACTGATTGGCTCAAACACATTAAGAAGGAGAGAAATTCCTTGAATTAACTTTTAACAAGACACACGTATTAATTGAAATGCATTCCAGGTGACAACCTCATGAAGCTGGTTGAAAGAATGCCAAGAGTGTGCAACGCTGTCATCAAGGCAAAGGGTGGCTACTTTGAAGAATCTCAAATCTCAAATATATTTTGATTTGTTTCACACTTTTTCGGTTACTACATGATCCCATATGTGTTATTTCATAGTTTTGATGTCTTCACTATTATTCTACAATGTAGACAATAGTAAAAAATAAAGAAAAACCCTTGAATGAGTAGGTGTGTCCAAACCTTTGACTGGTACTATATATATATACACACAAATAAAACAGGCTTATTAGACTTATTTTTCACTATCACACCATTTGTCTTCATTAGTCATGTATTAATTCTCACTTCCTCTCCCTAATGATGACTTTTTTTGCTCATCCGGTCTTTCTCTTCCCCTTCTTCCCTCATTTTCCCATTGCTCTGTGTTGTTTCTGCTTTGATTAATCTCTCTCTCTCCCTCTCACTGTATATTTCTCTCTCTCTCGATGGGCAGTGCAAACCAGGGCAGTGATTTGCATTCTGCGGTGACAGTCACTAAGTCTGGCCGTTGGGGGTGGGGGAGAGAGCGCTTGGGGCGGTAGTAAGGACTCGGGGACAGACTGATAAGCATGGGGAGGATGGGAAATGGATTTGTTTACAGTTATTTGCCACTTTATTTTCCAATTAAAAGGCATCAAGCAGCACTGGGTTGAGCCATGCCCACTCTGAGGTGTATGTGTGTGTGTGTGTGTGTGTATATGATGTGTGTGATCGATTTATTGCAGATGATATGTGTGTGTGTATAATCTCAAACCCATGATGCTGTGTTGATGCTGTCTCCCCATATGTTTTACTAACGGTGGCTAAAAATATTTTAATTGGTAAAGCACATGTCCTCAGCTCATGGCAATTTTTTTTTAACAAACATGAAATGGAAATGCATTATACATTAATTAAAAGTTGCCTGCTTAACTGATTTCACATACAAATAGCACATGACTTTTCATGTCCTCTGTCTCTAATCTGTTGCTGTTGTGTCTGTTCTGTCTGGACTAACTCATACTGATAGTGTGGCAGTCTGTCTTGATAACCCCTATCCTTTGACTGGTCAGACAGAGTCCTCGGGGGTGTGATGGTACAGGGTGCGGATATGTCAACTGGTGTTATGACAGGTGCGAGCCAGCAGGGGGCAGAGTGACGGGCACCCCCACATTGGCAATTGAACTGTAGGGAGGCTTTGATATTTGTTGTGACGGTTTGAAGCTGTTTGAAGACGCAGAGATGAGAGAGTTGACATCTGTGGCTAACCCCACGTCAGCGCCCCGCGTCGCTCATTTGCAGAGAACGAGCCAAAGGAGCCGTACCTACTATGTCCTGACCTTGACTCAACAACAAAGCTAAGGGCCAATCAGGTCATTCCAATTAGGCCATATGCCAAATCAGGTGTAATAATTAACAACTCTATTACATTGAAACAAAAAAGCAACTGGCCGTCACATTTACATTCATTTACAGTGGAAGTGAAAGCAACTAGAGGGCAATTACCAAACACTGCGGCGATATCCCCGTATCCTTCCATCCAACTCGATTAACTTTGAGTTTCATTAACAAGCCCCCTCCTCCATCACTCCCTCCTTTCCATCTCTACATCCCCTCTATCCCTTCCTCCCTCAATCATGTGCGGCCTTTTCCCTGTCGATGCTATGATGACTTTCAGGGAGATCACATTAAACAAATGAGATCTTGCAATGTGACAGCGACATTTCTCTGTGGCGGGGGCAGTGGTGGCAGTGCACTAAACCCTCTGTTTCTTATCTCGCTGTCATCTCTCCAAATGTTATGTTTATCAGTGAATAATTACATTTTAAGCACTTCAAATGACTTTGGATCAGCCGACCTGATTAATGACTCATTACAATTTGGTGGGGGATGATTGGGCGCTTACTACCAAGCCTAATGATTGTGAATAAAAAATAAAAGAATCAAGTTATTGAAAAGTATTTTTTTCTCTCCACCTCTCCAAAGTTTCTTCCTTTATTGCACTGAGTAATCTGTGTGATCGTCTTCTTGACAGTTAATATGGGCCTTTCATTGCGGCTCATACTCTAATTGTGTTTTCATTATGCTACTTTCATTATTCACCGTAGATGATCCTTACATTACATTTGCAACACGAGTTCCCTTTAATCGCTCTCATTAAAACGACTTAAACATGACAAAAGTATTTTATTTTCTCCCGGATCTATCATGCAACCAGGTGAACAAAGGAATCATCTAGGCTCTAATACAGTAGGAACCCATTGTAGCTTTAGCTACGTGCTTTTCACTTTGCCACAGAACAGCATGGTGTATTCAGACCCCTTGCCTTTTTCCACATTCTGTTACATCCGCGTGCGCCATTGCTCGCATGTTGATTTTGTCCATCCACACCAGATGCGATAGGACATGCAGGTTGAAATATCAAAACAAGCCCTGAATCAACTATATTAATTTGGGGACAGGTTGGAAAGTATTAAACATTCATGGCAATTTAGCTAGCTAGCTTGCTGTTGCAAGCTAATTCGTCCTGGAATATAAACATTGGGTTGTTATTTTACATGAAATGTACAAGTTCCTCTACTCTGACAATTAATCCACAGATAAAAGGGTAAACCGAGTTCGTTTCTGGTAATCTCTCCTCCTTCAAGCTTCTTCTTCTTTTTTGGACTTCATATGGCGGTTGGCAACCAACTTTAAGGTGCATTAATACCACCAACTGGACTGGAGTATTGACCTCAGTTAATCTTTCAATCACCCATATGCTCCTAAAAACTAATGAGGAGATGGGAGAGGTGGGACCTGCAGCACATCAAGCATCACAAATAGAACCAAGTGCTATTTTTGTGCCTGGCTACGCAGACGTCGTTGACGCACGTGAGCAGTTTGGATGCAATGATTGAATAACATTTATGTGTACATTTATTTTGCAACGCTTGCGCACGTAACGCGAGTGGTGTGGACAGCATGTTATTATTACATGGATTCAATAGTTTTCCCCCCCTCATCAATCTACACACAATACCCCATAATGACAAAGCAAAAATTGATTTGTAGAAATGTTTGTACATTTCTATATTTTTTAAATAGAAATATCACATTTACATATGTATTCAGACCCTTTACTCAGTAATTTGTTGAAGCACCTTTAGCAGCGAGTCTTCTTGGGTATGACGCGACAAGCTTGGCACACCTGTATTTGTGGAGTTTCTCCCATTCTTCTCTGCAGATCCTCTCAAACTCTGTCAGGTTGGATGGGGAGCGTCGCTGCATGGCGATTTTCAGGTCTCTCCAGAGATGTTCGATCGGGTTCAAGTCCGGGCTCTGGCTGGGCCAGTCAAGGACATGCAGAGACTTGTCCCGAAGCCACTCCTGCGTTGTCTTGGCTGTGTGCTTAGGGTGGTTGTCCTGTAGGAAGGTGAACCTTCACCCCACTCTGAGGTCCTGATCAGGTTTTCATCAAGGTTCTCTCTGTACCTTGCTCCATTCATCTTTGCCTCGATCGTGACTAGTCTCCCAGTCCCTGCCACTGAAAAACATCCCCAGAGCATGATGCTGCTACCACAATGCTTCACCGTAGGGATGGTGCCAGGTTTCCTCCAGGCGTGACGCTTGGCATTTAGGCCAAAGAGTTGAATCTTGTTTTCATCAGACCAGTGAATCTTGTTTCTCATGGTGTGAGAGTCTTTAGGTGCCTTTTGGCAAACTCCAACGTGCCTTTTACTGAGGATTGGCTTCCGTCTGGCCACTCTACCATAAAGGCCTGATTGGTGGAGTGCTGCAGGGATGGTTGTCCGTCTGGAAGGTTCTCCCATCTCCACAGAGGAACTCTGTCAGAGTGACCATCAGGTTCTTGGTCACCTCCCTGACCAATTCCCGATTGCTCAGTTTGGCCGGGCTTCTAGCTCTAGGAAGAGTGTTGGTGTTTCCAAACTTCTTCAATTTAAGAATAATGGAGGCCATTGTGTTCTTGGAGACCTTCAATGCTGCAGAAATGTTTTGGTACCCTTCCCCAGATCTGTGCCTCAACACATGCACTGTCAACTGTGGGACCTTATATAGACAAGTGTGTGCCTTTCAATATCATGTCCAATCAATTGAATTAACCACAGGTGGACTCCAATCAAGTTGTAGAAACACCTCAAGGATGTTCAATGGAAACAGGATGCACCTGAGCTACATTTAGAGTCTTATAGCAAAGGGTCTGAATACTTATGTTAATATTTTTTTTGTTGCTTTGTCATTTTGGGGTATTGTGTGTAAATTGCTAAGGAAAAAAAGTATTTCATACATTTTGGAATAAGGGTGTAACGTAACAAAATATGGAAAAAGTTAAATACTTTCCGAAGGCACTGTAGATTGAGCCATCTAGGATCTAGTTCAGATGTGTCAGCTCCAGTCGCAGACCCCACCTGCTGTACTCTGGGACACAGGCAGCCACGGACCTTTATCCGGATGCCATTTTGGCTTCATTCCTACTGAGCCAGATGGAGTGACATTGTCTGCTGTTCACTGGCATGGAAACATGCACACAGCAGCCCAGTTCACATAGCCCACTCTCTGATGGTTAAAAAAATAAACAGTGGAGCCACTCGACTCTGGCGTCTCCCTCAGTTGGTATTTCCTTTGAGGGAACGGACTAAAGAAACAACCCAGCTAGCACATAACGTTCTGAGAACCATATGTTTCTTAGATCTTGGTGAGAGCATGGTTGTCCTATGGTTATTTTGCATACAACCTTCCCACAACCTTCTGGGAATGGTGCAGGACAGTTGCTTGGTTTTGGAACATTCTCGGCACATTTAAGGAACTTGACAAAAATAGATTTTCTTGGTATTTCATTAATTTAACAGAACGGTTCATAAAAGTTCAAACATGGTTACACTTCATTTCAACTTTGGTAATGTTCTAGGAACGTTCTCCAATTTTGCGCTGCCCTATGTGTCTCCCAATCACGGCCAGGTGTGAAACAGCCTGGAATCGAACCAGGGTCTGTATTGAAGCCTCTAGCACTGAGATGCAGTGCCTCAGACTGCTGCACCACTCGGGAGAGGTGGCAATGGCTCAGAGAATGTTCTAAGAACATTATTTTAAAACATATACATTCCATTCTGAGCATCTACAAAACTCAAAAATGTTGGTGTGTTCAGGTGTGTTGGCTGTGCCCACTAATTGGCCACACCTGATCTTAATGAGTGCTTGTTTCCTTTGAAATGGGGTGTCATGACTGTCCTGATCAGGTCAGGTTACAGGAGACCACAACCCTACAGATTATCTCTCAACCCCAACAGAGGAGGAGAGATCTAGGGGTCTGAAGATGTGGGGGTTTTATGACCCCTCACGCCCATGGTAAATCTTAGGCCACAGACAAAATTCCTTTGTCCTCTCACTATGGAGAACCAGCCTCAGAACATTAAAAATGCAATAAAGGGACTTTGGAACAATGGTTTCCGTCAGTTACAATGGTGGTCATGACGATAGATGGAATATGAAAATGTATGTCATTTTTGTTTTGTTATTAAAGGTTAATAGATGACGTTATTACGTTATTAGTTACAATGTTATTATAGCATTGTAACTTTAAGAGTCTTCCCAGTATATGCTTGATGTTTATACATTGTACGTTGTGTGGAAAATGTCCAAATCAAAGAGAATGTTTTGGTAAAGATGAAATGTGAAGTTAGTTGTCTAAAATTGGATTTGAGCCTCTTAACTTGGTACGCCCAGAGAATTGCCCTAACGGCGGTTATGCCCACTTCTGACCCGAGGGTATAACATTAACATGAGTAACCGAGCTGCAGCCGAGGTCTAAAAAGTCAACGAACCCTAAACGCAACACAAGATTGAAGACAAAGAAATCTTTTTTCTACCCATGGTACTGATGAGTAGCTGTGTCTAAGCAGGTGAATTCAAGCCGGACCACCTAGCCTCCACTCTCCATCGAATCGTGGTATCTACACTGTTTCATTCCTACGCTGTGAGCTCTGAGATACAGAGCTGTCTGTCTTTAGAAGACCCCCTCCAGAGCAAGGGCGAGGAATCAGACCACTAAGTCAAAAGGACACTGACATCGTGAGGACAACCAGAGAGTTGCGCCGGAGAAGTGTGTCATTGAGAAGCCTAAACGACCCACGCGGAGCTTCCCCTCTGAGACCTCCCACACGTATTTACATCACTATATTCTGACCCATAAGAGCGGCAGTTTAGGGCAAGGCTAGGGTTAGAATAGCATAGCTGACAAATTCACCCAAATGTATATTTCTCTCGTGTACTTTCTCTTTCTCTCTCTCTTTTAAATCCCCATTTTGGGTAAAATGTGCCATAGTGTGTTGGCCCGTTCTAATCAATAGCCTAGACTGTGTATCTTTTATCATCATTTTAGCTTTCCAGTAAATAAATAATCAACTAAGATTGGTGTGGTACGAACTCATTGGTGGGACCCTGGTCCGTGCAGATTCCTGGATTATGTGACGTTCAGAATGAGGTTGTAGAGGAAACGGATTAATTAGCGACGGTTGTAAAATCGATATTCTGATATTCTTCAAATAAATTAATTTGGGAAATAGAAACTCAATAAAAACTAATTTTCCCATGGTGACCCAGGTTAATGAGTTAATAATTGCTTGATTCATATAATCACGCAATTAGAAACCTTTAATCGTTCGATGAGCAACAGTCGTCACATTAACTAATACAACGTCACGACAGGGGTCTGTTTGAATAGACTAAAATTAACAGCTTTGTATGCGTAAAAAAGCATGGCATGCTAGCTCCATCCTGGTGGTGCAGTGGACTAATTCCATGGATATATTATAGGTTCAAATCTCACTGACGCCGTTTCACAATAAAAAATAAATGTGTTTTCATCATTAATGCCAAAGGAAATGAATTTCTATGTGTCCTAGCTGTGCTTTCAGTTAAAAAGTTCATCCAAAATAAGCTGTGTTATTAAAAGTCTTATTGAAACATTCAGTTGAAGTTTTAAGGAAGTTATTCTAAAACCTCCAAATGACCTATAAATCTTGTTCTAAAATGTTCAGGTGAAATGTTCACTTCTGTTCTCAGAAAAAAATGTTTCGTTTTGTTTGGCTTTGTTCCCGCAACCAATGTGAAACCAAAAACATAAGTTCCCACAACATCCAGGGAACCAAATGTGCTTGCTCGGAGAGATGTGGCATGTGAGGATGCTATGATGATTTGTAGTGCGTTGCTTTTTATGCATTGGAAAATCACACCCATTACATATGCATAGATAAATGAGGGTGAACTGTTGGCAAGTTATTAAATGTTGATTCAAATGTGCAGTGCTTGTATTAGCTCAGTAGCAATAATGTGTTTACATGAACTCACAGTACTATGCAAATTGCAGCAAAATGTGAAACAGCATTCAAATTAACAGCATGACCAAAGCAAACGAAGTCTCGACAGCCAAACACACACAGTAGTTTGGCTAATCAGATTGCATCCACGGCCTCATTTGCTTCAACTCTAAACAGTTTCTGAACCTCCCTCTGAGCCAAAATGTCTTCAGAAGTACATTCTCAACAGGGGGTGGTAAAGTCCATGACATGACATTCGGTTAGAGAGGGAGTTAAGTGATACTAATGCCCCAGATTCACATGGAGATGTTCATAGGGTTGCTTTCCGTCTGCAGACATGAGCATTTTCTTGCATGAGAACCATGTTGGAGAAACAGATGAATTTCTACTACGTATTATTTAACCAATCTCTTCTATAGCTGGAGTCACATTCATAAATGCATGAGGACTTGCCTACTTGATGACCACAATGCATGGAGGGTGACCCGCACTACAGCTCAGGACCATTTGTGTGGGTTGAATCATTCATCACATAGACACACAGGCGTAAGCACACACACACACAGGTGCAAACACACACAAGCACCATACACACACACACACACACACACACACACACACACACACACACACACACACACTCCAATCCAATCCAATACACATCCATATGTATAAGACACACGGTTCGACATACACTCTCTCTGACAGAAAGGACACTCAGAAACACTATGACACACAAAACCACTTGCACACACACACACATGTACACAAATATAGCTTCCCGCAAGCGCACACGCACACACACACCTCTCATACCACTGAAAGTAAACCAGCCAGTGAAAACCTACTTCCTTATTCACCCTGAAGATGAAAGTGACATGAGACCAGAGAGGAGCACCAACACAGAGAATATATCCATGGCACCTAAGTAAGTCCTAACTTTTCAACCTCCACTTTATAACGTGTGGACGCAAGGAGATACATATTGCCTCAAGTATACAACAAGCCTATATCACCATCTCTACATCTCCACTCGGGGGTAAACACACATAACAAAAGCCAGTCACTCAGATACTGAAGGGAATGGGGCTTGTAGTGGAAGCAGTTCCACTGGGGAGAATCTGCCACTCTCAACTCTAAAGAGAAATGTAGATATCTTGGATACTGTAGTAGTAATCATACTTTGAACAAATAACTGTAACCGATTAATTATTGTGGGCAAGAAAACAACTTGAGGCTGTTATAGTGCATTATACGACTTGTCATAAGCAAATTATTATGAAAATCGGTGTATACTGTGAGTTGAAACATGCAGGCCTTACCTCAGCGACAGGCACTCCCTCTGGTGGACGGCAGTGCAGCACAATCATGCCTTTAATGGGCACCTCCCTCCCCTGGGGGTCCTGCTCAAAGTTCTTCCTCAGGTCTGGGAGAGGGGGAGGGGAGGGACAAACAAAGACAGGATTCAATTCATCAGAGTTTCTGGGATTAAATCAAACAGCACTCTCTTTTAGGCAATAGGATTCATTTTATGTTTCTTTGACTCCAAATATATATATTTCCATCCGCTTACTTCCTCTCTCTTTCTCTTTCAATCAGTCACTCCCCTACTCACTCTCTATCTCTCTCATCTACTAATCTTCCCTGACTCACTACCCCCCCTCTCTTTCTCCTTTCTCTCTCTCCCTCTCTCTCTGCTGGTATGGTTCTGCTACTCACAGGCGATGCGTACGGTGGCCTTGCGGCTCTTGGAGGTGCCCAGGTGGCTCCAGGCCACACACAGACACCAGTAGTCCTCGGGGCCGTGGAAATCCTCCACCTGCTGACGAGACACGTTGATCATCACCTCCCGGATCTTCAACCCTGCAGGGACACACAGATTATAATCCCAGATTACCATTTTATTTTATTTATTTATTTAACCTTTATTTAACTAGGCAAGTCAGTTAAGAACAAATTCTTATTTATAATGACAGCCTACACCAGCCAAACCCAGACGACGGTGTGCACCGCCCTATGGGACTCCCAATCACGGCTGGTTGTGATAAAGCCTGGATTTGAAACAGGGTGTCTGTAGTGATGCCTTAAGCACTGAGATGCAGTGCCTTATACCGCTGCGCCACTCAGGAGCCCATCACCGATGATCATCAGAGATGACATCATCCATATTATAATCCAAATTATCACTCAGATTATAGGAAATGTATAGCTAAAATGATCAAAACAGAGTGTCACATGACGTAATCATGAGACTTGGCGAGATGGAAAACACGGGAGATTAAATATCCAGGCGATAAGAGATTATCAGTCCCAAATAGATGAAGAGGTCAACAGAGAGAGGAGTGTCTGTCAGATTACTCAGATTACTGTTTCATTTCCACCCATACATTGTCATCAGATTGACATCTGAAGCCTGACAAATCTATATAAAGAACTTCATTATCATAATTTTGACTATCAGTCAGATAATCTACTTCAGTGCGGCAACTGGAGGACAAATGATGCAGGATGATGCCATTGTGATAGGGATCGTTATTGATCCTCTTAAACTCACTCAGTTCTGCTAATGCCTTAATCCATTTATACAAATTATCAACCCAAAGTGAGACTAAATGGTACACTTTGTATACCAAACATTAGGAACACCTACCTAATATTGAGTTCCACCCACCCCTCCCTTTTGCCCTGAGATCAGCCTCAATTCGTCGGTGTATGGACTGTACAAGGTGTCAAAGTGTTCCACAGGGATGCAGGCCCATGTTGTCTCCAATGTCACTGGCTTACTGGTGCTCTTCCATGCCGTCCCTAGGAGGGGTGCGTCACTGGATTGAGTCACTGACGTGATCTTCCTGTCCGTGTTGGCGCCCTCTCGGGATCGTGCCGAAGAGGAGATCTTCGTGGGCTATACTCAGTCTTGTCTCAGGGTAGTAAATTGGTGGTTTGGGGATATCCCTCTATTTTATTTTTATTTTTTTATTTCACCTTTATTTAACCAGGTAGGCAAGTTGAGAACAAGTTCTCATTTACAATTGCGATCTGGCCAAGATAAAGCAAAGCAGTTCGACAGATACAACGACACAGAGTTACACATGGAGTAAAACAAACATACAGTCAATAATACAGTATAAACAAGTCTATATACAATGTGAGCAAATGAGGAGAGAAGGGAGGTAAAGGCAAAAAAGGCCATGGTGGCAAAGTAAATACAATATAGCAAGTAAAACACTGGAATGGTAGTTTTGCAATGGAAGAATGTGCAAAGTAGAAATAAAAATAATGGGGTGCAAAGGAGCAAAATAAATAAATAAATTAAATACAGTTGGGAAAGAGGTAGTTGTTTGGGCAAAATTATAGGTGGGCTATGTACAGGTGCAGTAATCTGTAAGATGCTCTGACAGTTGGTGCTTAAAGCTAGTGAGGGAAATAAGTGTTTCCAGTTTCAGAGATTTTTGTAGTTCGTTCCAGTCATTGGCAGCAGAGAACTGGAAGGAGAGGCGGCCAAAGAAAGAATTGGTTTTGGGGGTGACTAGAGAGATATACCTGCTGGAGCGTGTGCTACAGGTGGGCGATGCTATGGTGACCAGCGAGCTGAGATAAGGGGGGACTTTACCTAGCAGGGTCTTGTAGATGACATGGTGCCAGTGGGTTTGGCGACGAGTATGAAGCGAGGGCCAGCCAACGAGAGCGTACAGGTCGCAATGGTGGGTAGTATATGGGGCTTTGGTGACAAAACGGATTGCACTGTGATAGACTGCATCCAATTTGTTGAGTAGGGTATTGGAGGCTATTTTGTAAATGACATCGCCAAAGTCGAGGATTGGTAGGATGGTCAGTTTTACAAGGGTATGTTTGGCAGCATGAGTGAAGGATGCTCTAGTGGTGTGGGGGCTGTGCTTTGGCAAAGTGGGTGGGATTATATACTGCCTGGTTGGCCCTGGTTTTGGGGGGTTGTATCATTTGATTTACACAACATGCCTACCACTTTGAAGATGCAAAATATTTTCTATAGTCAAACAAAGAAGAAATAAGACAAAGAAATGGAACATTTGAGCGTGCATAACTATTCACCCCCCCAAAGTCAATGCTTTGTAGAGCCACCTTTTGCAGCAATTACAGCTGCACGTCTCTTGGGGTATGTCTCTATAAGCTTGGCACATCTAGCCACTGGGATTTTTGCCCATTCTTCAAGGCAAAACTGCTCCAGTTCCTTCAAGATGGATGGGTTCCGCTGGTGTACAGCAATCTTTAAGTCATACCAGATTCTCAATTGGATTGAGGTCTGGGCTTTGACTAGGCCATTCCAATACATTTAAATGTTTCCCCTTAAACCACTCGAATGTTGCTTTAGCAGTATGCTTAGGGTCATTGTCCTGCTGGAAGGTGAACCTCCGTCCCAGTCTCAAATCTCTGGAAGACTGAAACAGGTTTCCCTCAAGAATTTCCCTGTATTTAGGGCCATCCATCATTCCTTCAATTCTGACCAGTTTACCAGCCCCTGCCGATGTAAAACATCCCCACAGCATGATGCTGCCACCACCATGCTTCACTGTGGGGATAGTGTTCTTGGGGTGATTAGAGATGTTGGGTCTGCGCTTTTGGGTCTGCGCGTTTTCCTTGATAGCCAAAAAGCTCCATTTTAGTCTCATCTGACCAGAGTACCTTCTTCTATATGTTTGGGGAGTCTCCCACATGCCTTTTGGCGAACACCAAACGTGTTTGCTTATTTTTTCTTTATGCAATGATTTTTTTCTGGACACTTTTCCGTAAAACCCAGCTCTGTGGAGTGCACGGCTTAAAGTGGTCCAATGGACAGATATTCCAATCTCTGCTGTGGAGTATTGCAGCTCCTTCATGGTTATCTTTGGTCTCTTTGTTGCCTCTCTGATTAATGCCCTCCATGCCTGGTCCCTGAGTTTTGGTGGGTGGCCTTCTCTTGGCCGGTTTGTTGTGGTACCATATTCTTTCCATTTTTAATAATGGATTTAATGGTGCTCCGTGGGATGTTCAAAGTTTCTGATACTTTTTTATAACCCAACCCTGGAGAGCTCCTTGGTCTTTAGTGCTGCTTGCTTGGTGGTGCCCCTTGCTAAGTGGTGTTGCAGACTCTGGGGCCTTTCAGAACAGGTGTACTGTACTGAGATCATGTGTCAGATCATGTGACACTTAGATTGCACACATGTGGACTTTATTTAACTAATGTGACTTCTGAAGGTAAATGGTTGCACCAGATCTTATTTAGGGGCTTCATAGCAAAGGGGGTGAATACACATGCACGCACCACTTTTCTGTCTTTTTTGGGGGGATTTTTTAAACAAGTCATTTTTTTCATTTCACTTCACCAATTTGGACTATTTTGTCCATTACATGAAATCCAAATCCAAATCTATTTCAATTACAGTTTGTAATGCAACAAAATAGGAAAAACACCAAGGGGGATGAATACATTTGCAAGGCACAGTACTCCCTCTAATTCTCCCTCCCCTCCCAGAGGACCTGAGCCCTAGGACCATTGCCTCAGGACTACCTGGCCTGATGACTCCTTGCTGTCCCCAGTCCACCTGGTCATGTTGCTACTCCAGTTTCAACTGTTCTGCCTGCGGCTAAGGAACCCTGACCTGTTCACCAGACGTGCTACCTTGTCCCGGACCTGCTGTTTTCGACTCTTTCTCTCTACCGCACCTGCTGTCTCAAACTCTGAATGCCCAGCTATGAAAATCCAACTGACATTTACTCCTGAGGTGCTGACCTGTTGCACCCTTCCAACCACTCTGATTATTATTATTTAACCCTGATGGTCATCTATGAACATTTGAACATCTTGGCCGTGTACTGTTATAATCTCCACCCGGCACAGCCAGAAGAGGACTGGCCACCCCTCAGAGCCGGGTTCCTCTCTAGGTTTATTCCTAGGTTTCTGCCTTTCTAGGGAGTTTTTCCTAGCCACCGTGCTTCTACATCTGCATTGCTTGCTGTTTGGGGTTTTAGGCTGGGTTTCTGTATAGCACTTTGTGACATCAGCTGATGTTAAAAGGGCATTATAAATACTATCAAGTATGAAGGTAAGACCCAGGTACAGACCACGTCGAATAAACAATCTTTTAATATTCCAACAGGGACAGGCAATAGGTAGGCAGGGGTAAAAAAAAAAACAGAGGTGGGGCAACGATAGCGGGCGGCAGGCAGGCTCAGGGTCAGGGTAAGGCAGAGGTCAGTAATCCAGAGGGGGGTAAAGGCACAGGTCGCAGGCAGGCTCAGAGTCAGGGTCAGGCAAGGGTCAAAACCAGGAGGGTAAGAAAAGAGAGACTGGAAAAAGCAGGAGCTGAGACATGAACAAACAAGACGAACTGGCAACAGATAAACAGAGAACACAGTTATAAATAGAGAGGGGGTAAAAATTGTTCTTTTAGAAATACATTATCCTCATTTTTCAACAAAAAGGTGTGTTGCAATTTGTCAGCTGGATCCTGGTATTGAAAAGACTCAATCTTAGCTTGAGGTACACACACACCTTGTTTTTATATCTGTGTGTGTATAATTCACTTCAAACCTCAATTTCTCTATGCATTTCTCAAGCTGTGATTCAATCCATAATCATGAATGGTAGGGATATGGTTGGTAATTATTTGATTTGTTTTTTGAACTGAATTCAACTAACAGGAACATTAAAGGCTTACTGTCCAACAGCAACAGACTGTAGGCCTACACAAAGCTATGTGAGACTGTATTGGACCATTAATGCGTAATAAGGAAGCTCTGCTGGTTATCTTAGAAAGCACAGTCTTCAAAGCTATTTCAGGGCAGCTCTCCAAAGGGGAAAGCAGCTCCGTCTATGATATCTCTATTCTCCCTGCCTGCTATATAAGCCCAATTTCACAGATGTTTCCAAACCGACCCATCGTGGGGTATGAACAGTCAATTATGCAGACATTCTGATGGTAGTGTGTTCTCTCCTCAGTGTGTGTGTATGTGCGTGTGTGAGTGTGTGTCTGCACATGTGTATTCTCGGCTCAAAGAGTCCTCTCTGCGGGCCGCTCCCAGCATGCATTGCACAGCAGACAAACAGGACCACAGTGTGGATCAAGACAAAATGGAAACCAATAATGTGATGTGATTTGAAGGGTGCCTGTCTGAAACCAGACTGACAGCCATGCAGTCAGTTGAAGGTCATACCTGTTTAATAGAGATGTGGTTGGAGAGATATTAACTGAGACAGATAAACAGAAATATGGAAGTCATAAGAGAGGGGTCCACAGCTCTAGTCCAGCGCAGTGCAGATACATTTTTCTGACACTGATTTGTACCTGTTAAACTAGGTGTGTCCACAATACAGCCATTCAGAAGTACCAGGGAGAGAAAAAACCAACAGGACTGTGGAACTTAAGGGCCTGAGTTGTGCACCGCTATCATAATTTAAGCAGAATAACCTAGGGGAGCATCACCAGAAAAATGACTGTTTTCAAGTAATTGATCAACATTCAAATAGTAGGTAGATAATTTCTTATAGAGACTTTTCAAGTGCACTTGGCATCAGATAGTCTTGTCACACTCGTACAATGTCAGAGATTTCAGTTTGAGCCCCCTCTTGGGTCCATACCAAGACCTGTGCCTGTCTGTGTAAAAGCTTCATATGGATGCCAGTGATCATGTAATCACGGGTTTAAGTGCTTTCTGACAAGCGACTTAGTTCATGGATTTTGATTACAGTTTAAATACAATAAGACCATTAAAGGGGGGATTTGATTCAGCAATCTTTAAAATCATAATGACTCCCTCTCCATTGGGGGAAGTGCTTAATCTCTAATCACTATGAAGACCGCAATGTACAGTCATGGCCAAAAGTTTTGAGAATGACACAAATATTAATTTTCACAAAGTCTGCTGCCTCACTTTGTATGATGTCAATTTGCATATACCCCAGAATGTTATGAAGAGTGATCAGATGAATTCCTTCTTTGCCATGCAAATGAACTGAATCCCCCCAAAACATTTCCACTGCATTTCAGCCCTGCCTCAAAAGGACCAGCTGACATCATGTCAGTGATTCTCTCATTAACACAGGTGTGAGTGTTGAAGAGGAAAAGGCTGGAGATCCCTCTGTCATGCTGATTGAGATCGAATAACAGACTGGAAGCTTCAAAAGGAGGGTGGTGCTTGGAATCATTGTTCTTCCTCTGTCAACCATGGCTACCTGCAAGGAAACACGTGCCGTCATCATTGCTTTGCACAAAAAGGGCTTCACAGGCAAGGATATCGCTGCCAGTAAGATTGCACCTAAATCAACCATTTATCGGATCATCAAGAACTTCAAGGAGAGCGGTTCAATTGTTGTGAAGAAGGCTTCAGGGCGCCCAAGTAAGTCCAGCAAGCGCCAGGACCGTCTCCTAAAGTTGATTCAGCTGTGGGATTGGGGCACCACCAGTACAGAGCTTGCTCAAGAATGGCAGCAGCAGGTGTGAGTGCATCTGCATGCACAGTGAGGCGAAGACTTTTGGAGGATGGCCTGGTGTCAAGAAGGGCAGCAGAGAAGCCACTTCTCTTCAGGAAAAACATCAGGGACAGACTGATATTCTGCAAAAGGTACAGGAATTGGACTGTTGAGGACTAGGGTAAAGTAATTTTCTCTGATGAATCCCCTTTCCGATTGTTTGGAGCATCCGGAAAAAAGCTTGTCCGGAGAAGACAAGGTGAGCGCTACCATCAGTCCTGTGTCAAGCCAACAGTAAAGCATCCTTAGACCATTCATGTGTGGGGTTGCTTCTCAGCCAAGGGAGTGGGCTCACTCACAATTTTGCCTAAGAACACAGCCATGAATAAAGAATGGTACCAACACATCCTCCAAGAGCAACTTCTCCCAACCATCCAGGAACAGTTTGGTGATGAACAATGCCTTTTCCAGCATGATGGAGCACCTTGCCATAAAGCAAAAGTGATAACTAAGTGGCTGGGAGAACAAAACATCAATATTTTGGGCTCATGGCCAGGAAACTCCCCAGACCTTAATCCCTTTGAGATTTTGTGGTCAATCCTCAAGAGGCGGGTGGATAAAAAATCACACAAATTCTGACAAACTCAAAGCATTGATTATGCAAGAATGGGCTGTCATCAGTCAGGATGTGGCCCAGAAGTTAATTGACAGCATGCCAGGGCGGATTGCAGAGGTCTTGAAAAAGAAGGGTCAACACTGCAAATATTGACTCTTTGCATCAACTTCATGTAATTGTCAATAAAAGCCTTTGATACTTATGAAATGCTTGCAATTATACTTCAGTATTCCATAGTAACATCTGACAAAAATATCTAAAGACACAGAGGCAGCAGACTTTGTGAAAATTTATATTTGTATCATTCTCAAAACTTTTGGCCACGACTGTAAGATGTTTTAGAACTGCATGTGAACGCTGACTAGGCCAGAAGACTATGTGGTTAGCCGCTCTGTTTAGTCAAATTTCTCTACTTAAGTTTTAGATTGCGTTACAAATTCCACCCTATTCCATATCTATTGCATTATTTTTAACAAGGGTCCATAGGGCTATAAAGGGAATAGGGTTCCATTTTTGGTTGCAGATCTGTGACCCTTTTCAGGAAACTAGGTGTATGTTGCATGTCACTACTTCACAGGTGTGGCATTTGAATATAAACTTTTATTTTTTTATCAAAATGCGTTTTTTGGCAGAAATGCCTGCTGGAACATGTGACATTTCATGTGCCTTAATAACAAACTTGTATTTCATCCATACTTACGAATACAATTGTTAAATTACGAGTCCAGTTGGTTTAGCGACGGAAAAAGCAAGGTACCTTCCTGCTAGCCATGATTGGCTGAGATAATGGATTGGCTGGACATGCTGGGAGATGAGTTTGGATTGGTCTGCCATGTAGCATTCTTCTGTCTATAATGTGAGCTGTTCAGTATGTGTTGACAGTCATTTCTACCGCTCCGTTTTGGAAAGATATAACGTTAGCCATCGAGAACTACAAAAGTTTTGCTACTTTTCTCAACAACATTGATGCCCTGAAGTTAGCAGGCGCTATCGACAGATCAGTTGGAAAAGGTTATGGCTATTTTCTGCACACGCCACTGTCAGTGTGAACCGGCGTGACTTGACACAACTCTGGCCAAAAAGATGTAGCTACAACCAAAACAATCAAAGTTAAATGATTCCAGTCTGCCGTGAAGTGTTCATTCATGTATATAGGTAAGAGTAGATTTTCAGATATAAGGTTCAAATTTTGACAGAAAGTCATTTTTAGTGAAAGTTAGTTGGCAAACATTAGCTTTCTGGTTCACTAACTAACATTACGTGTATGATCTGTGTAGTAATATTATTAGAATCAGAAATCCATTTGCATTGCTAGTTATAGCCTAATGTTAGCTAGCTAACATTGAACCTAGTTTGTTAACTTTAGTATGAATCTGCAGGTAGCTAAAGCTATGAAAATGTTTGTATTGGTAGTAGTATGAGCTGGGATTATGCCGGTTAATTGTTTAGCTATCTAGCTACCAAGCTAGCTACATGTCTAACCAAATGACTCCACTTTGGGCAGGATTATTTCATGACCCATCAAATGAGTCAGGTGTGTCTGGGGGTGATTACGGCCATCTATTGTATTTCATGAACATGTGTACATGTCTAGACAATAGTGACCCGTCCACTTAGCTAGATGTGGCCGGGGGGTGGTTATTGCATTTCCTTCACATGACCCATCAATTAGACAAGTGTGTCGGGTAAACGTAATCTAATAATGATAAAATATTTGTATCTGGACACTTTCTGTTTTTGATATTGCTACTACACAAGTAACCACTTCGCTCTACCATTTGTGACCAACTGGCTCAAATCGGTTTTATGTAGCAACATTTGAAATTGTGTTTTTTATATTGGATTAAAGTAGAGACTCGGAACTAGAAAATGGTATATCATACACTACAGTTGAGGAACAATGGGAAAATAATTCTGCTTTGAAAGTTGATAAACTTGTAAACTCACTTTTGAGAAAATGGCCTTGAATGTTTTGGTACTACTACTGAGAGGCCTTTTTGTCTACACCCACTCACCATCGTTAACACCCTTTTAAGCTTTAGCCCCACCCATCTCTTTAATGTTTGATCCGAGTGTTCTGTACTAACAACATCAGTCAAGCACCTAAGCTAACTGGCTAGCTACTTACAGACACAAATGAGAGAACAGCTCACTGAACATTACTCGCCCTAGCAGAGATGGTTAGGCTGTTATGTTATCCAGAGCGTTGGTGAATGCAGCTGTGTTGTCAGATTGTCAGTTCGTAAATTGAGAGCGCACACTGGACGCTCTGGCCGATGAGTAGGGTTGATTCTAATGTTCTGACCTCACAACGGCAGTCAAGCACCCAAGCTAACTGGCTAACATTGGCTAGCTTAATAGCTACTTCCAGACACAAATGAGAGAACACCCCACTCTGACCATTTTACTCGCCCTAGCAGAGCTGGTTAGGCTGTTTTCATGTTATCCAGAACATTGGTGACTAACTGTGCTGCTGGCAACAATTTAATTGCGCTTGTTTGCCAACATTTAATGACACTGGCCATATTCAATGGGTGTTGAGCGTTCGTAAATTAATCAGTTATTCTGCTCTGAAATCGGTGTAGATGGCCAGACTGAATTTACAAACGCACCCGAAATGGTTACTTGCATAGTTAAGTCTTTTGTTAAGACATGTAGCTAGCTAGCTAGGTTAACAATGAACCATAATCCTAACTCATGACGTTACTACCCTGCATGGATCTGCAGGAAGCTAACCAACCAGGTTCAATGTCAGCTAACTAACATTAGGCTATACCTAGCCAAGCAAATGGCTCTGAGATACAAATAATAGGATCATACACATAACGTTAGCTAGTGCCAGCTAACAGCCAGCAAATGAAATCACTTTCTGTCAAAATTAGCTCATCTTAGCTCAAATGCCAGACTTAGTTTGAAGATGTAAGAGACAGGTGTTTTCTCCATCTATTTGCTATTTCAAAGGGCAGACCAATCCAAACTCATCTCTTGGCATGTCCAGCCCACTCATGATCTCAGCCAATCATGGCTAGCAGGAAGGTTGCTGCTTCTTTCTGTGGCTAAACCAACTAGGCTCGTAATTTAACAATTTTATTCATATTTACAGATGGCATACAAGTTTGTTATTAAGGCACATGAAAGTTCACATGTTCGAGAAGGCATTTCTGCCCAAAAAGCATTTTGATAAATAAAAAAAGTTTACGTTCCTACGGCTCTCGTGTGAGGTAGTGACCCAGGACATCAAATCAAATTTCATTGGTCACATACATGTGTTTAGCAGATGTTATTGCGGGTGTAGCGATATGCTTGTGCTTCTAAAAAAATAAATGTCCTCTCAATGTTAACTACGTTTATTTTCAGCAAACTTAACATGTGTAAATATTTGTATGAACATAACAAGATTTAACAACTGAGACATAAACTGAACAAGTTCCACAGACATGTGACTAACAGAAATTGAATAATGTGTCCATGAACAAAGGAACAGTCGGTATCTGGTGGCCACCAGCTGAATTAAGAACTGCAGTGCATCCTCCTCGTGGACTGCATCAGATTTGCCATTTCTTGCTGTGAGATGTTAGCCCACTCTTCCACCAAGGCACCTGCAAGTTCCTGAACATTTCTGTGGGGAATGGCCCTAGCCCTCACCCTCCGATCCAACAGGTCCCAGATGTGCTCAATGGGATTGAGATCCGGGCTCTTCGCTGGCCATGGCAGAACACTGACATTCCTGTCTTGCAGGAAATCACGCACTGAATGAGCAGTATGGCTGGTGGCATTGTCATGCTGGAGGGTCATGTCAGGATGAGCCTACAGGAAGGGTACCACATGAGGGAGGAGGACGTCTTCCCTCTAACGCACAGCGTTGAGATTGCCTGCAATGACAGCAAGCTCAGTCTGATGATGCTGTGCCACACCACCACAGACCATGACGGACCCTCCACCTCCAAATCAATCTCACTCCAGAGTACAGGACTCGGTGTAACGCTCATTCGTTCGACGATAATCGCGAATTCACAGGTGCATGTTTAATTGATGTTCATTGTTCATTAATTGTTTTATGGTTCATTGAACAAGCATTCAGTGTTTTACAATGAAGATCTGTGAAGTTATTAGAATTTTTACGAATTATCTTTGAAAGACAGGGTCGCGAAAAGGGGACGTTTCTTTTTTTGCTGAGTTTAGCTCCGACAGTGCAGTAGTATCTAACAAGTAATATCTCACAATTTCACAACATATACCCAATACACACAAATCTAAGTGAGGAATGGAATTAAAAATATTTACATATATGGACAAGCGATGTGAGAGCGGCATGGACTAAGATACAGTAGAATAATATAGAATACAGTTTCCATATGAGATGTGTAATGCAAGATACGTAAACATTATCAAAGTGATAAGTGTTCCATTTCTTAAAGTGGCCAGTGATTTCTAGTTTGTGTCTATAGGCAGCAGCCTCTAATGTGCTAGTGATGGCTGTTTAGCAGTCTGATGGCCTTGTGATAGAAGCTCTATTTCAGTCTCTCGGTCCCAGCTTTGATGCACCTGAACTGACCTCGCCTTCTGGATAATAGCGGGGTGAACAGGCAGTGGCTCGGGTGGTTGATGTACTTAATGATCTGTTTGGCCTTTCTGTGACATCTTTTTGGTTTTCTTGTGACATGTCGGTGTCCTGGAGGGCAGGTAGTTTGCCCCCGGTAATGCGTTGGGCAGACCACACCACCCTCTGGAGAGCATCGAGTTTGAGGGTGGTGCACTTGCCGTACCAGGCCGATGATACAGCCCAAGAGGATGCACTCAATTGTGCATCTGTAAAGGGTCTTTGTGAGGGTTTTAGGTGCCAAGCCAAATTTCTTCAGCCTCCTGAGGTTGAAGAGGCTCTGTTGCGCCTTCTTCACCACACTGTCTGTTTGGGTTGTCCATTTCAGTTTGTCAGTGATGTGTACGCCAAGGAACTTGAAGCTTTCTACCTTCCCCTACTGCAGTACCGTTGATGTGGATAAGGGGGTATGCCTAGTTTCCCCAAACTGGTCACATTTACACCTTCTGTATCAGGTGCATGTGACAAATAAACATAGCTTTTATTTGATAAAGCTTGTGTTAACCACATGGCCTCACATGTGAATCGTTAGAGATGGGTGGGGCTAAAGCTTAAGAGGGTGTGAACGATGCTGAATGCGTCGTTCACTGTTATCATCTTTAATATGCTGTTTATCTTCTGGTTTGTTCCACAGAATAATAGTGCCAGAACATAAACTGTGTCCAGTAGTTTTTCTTAAAAAAGTATTTACAAAAGACAGACTCCGTACAGTGGCGCAGTAGAAACACATATTCAACTTCTGTAGGTGGTACAACTCTGATGTTTCTCTGAGAAAATAAAAGGAAAATACTATTTTCAGCTACTATCGTGTATGTAGTTTACTGATACAACATCCAGACTAGTAGAAAAGGTCTTGGGTAGGTTTGAAACAGATCATTCTTTCTACAAATGGGCATAAAGGAGCCATTTGTGTGTGTGTGTCTGTGTGCGTGTGTGTGTGTATCCAATAATGCATTTGTGGCCTAAACAAAGAAGGCACGACTAATGCTATCAAATAATCCTCCCAAACTAATGTGTGAGTAATATCTTATTGAGCAGGTGTCAGTGTGAATCTGCTGAAGGGGAGATAGAGAAAGAAGAAGAGAAAATCAGCAAGCCACCCTTTCTCCCAGACTCCTTCACACTGTGTGAAGATCAACAAAGCTTAGCCACAGTATCAGTGACCTGGTATTCCACTATTTAGCTGTTTTTCACTCATGTTCACTTTGTGTGTTTCTAAAATGTATTTAGTGTATGTGTATGCTTGTCTATGTGTGTATATGTGTGGTAAATCCCAATACATCTACAGCGCTGCTTGAAAGTATGTGAACCAATTGTGCAATTACAGATTTTTTTTGTTTTTACCATGAAATCTTCCTTTAATCAGTCTTTTTGATCTGACATAACAGGTTTATATTTACCAATACCATATGTTGGTGTAGAGGAAATCATGCATGTAGTAGAATTAAAAAAAAAAAAAAATAGTGCAGGTGCAAAAATAAGTGATCCCCAAGTTGCATTAAATCAAGTAGGTAAGTAGAATCGGGTGGTATACCAAATGAACCAATCAAAGGAGAGATTGTTAGGAAAGAGTTTGGGTGGGATTCTGATAAATTCAGATAATAAACCTGGTCAGTTTGGTGTTACCCATCCAGGTGAATGTAATGCACACCATACAGAGAGGAAAGGAGATCTCAGAGGACATCAGGCTAAAATAATTCAAAAAAGATTTGAGCTCCATCAGTCCACTGTGTGGCAAATCATTTACAAATGGAGAGCATTTCACATGACAGCAACGCGGCCTAGAAGTGGACGCCCTTCCAAAATATCCGGAAGAGCCACAAGAACAATAATAAATCGGGTAAAAGCCAACCCAAATATTTAGAGATTTGCAGACCTCCTTGCTGCATCTCAGGTAACTGTGCAACAATGAGAAGAAACTCAATTGAAATGCCATTCATGGGAGGGTTGCTTGGAAGAAGCCTCTGCTGTCAAAAAATAACCAAACTGCCCGTCTTAACTTTGCCAGCTGGACAAACCTGAACGTTTCTGGAAGTACATTGTCTGGAACGATGAATCCAAAATTGACCTTTTTGGTCACAATCAACACCACTATGTTTGGTGAAAACCCAACACTGCCTACCACCAAAATAACCTTATCCCAACAGTCAAGCATGGTGGTGGGAATGTCAAGATCTAGGGCTGCTTTTCCTCCTCTGGACCTGGACGACTCTACATTATTAAGGGAACCATGAATTCTGAGGGATACCAGGAGATTATTGAACTGAACGTCAGGCCATCAGTCAAGGAGATACAGCTGGACCAAAAATGGGTCTTCCAACAAGACAACGACCCAAAGCATTCAAGAAAATCTACCAAAGAATGGCTCAGGTGAAAGGAGATTTGTGTTTATGATTGGTCAAGTCCTGACCTAAATCCAATTGAGATATTGAGGCAGGACCTGAAGTGGGCAGTTCATGCCAGACACCCCTCAAACCTCACTCAATTGGCTGAGTTCTGAAGGAGGAGTGGGCAAAAATCCCTCAAAACAGATGTCAGAGACTGATTACTGGCTATAGGAGATGTTTCTCCAAGTTATCTCTGCTAATGGAGGTGCCACAAGCTATTGACTGAAGGTGTTCTCATATTTTTGCACAAATCAGTTTCTGTTAAATAAACCACTTTTGTTAAATAAACAATGACAATATCTTATATTTTTTGTTTGTTACAATACAAATGTTACAATTTGTTACAATACAAATTGGGGTTTTAATATTTTATATTTTATAGCAAAAATAATGACCAGCCCTGTAGGGTTCACATACTTTCAAGCAGCAATGTATATCCCTCTCTTCCCTCTCCTTTTTATTACATTTCCATCCCTCTATCCCCATTTTTCTATTCTCTCTCTGTACCTCTCTTCACATGTCTCTCCCTCTCTACATCTCTGCCTTTCCTTGTGGCTCAGGTCTTGCCAATGGATCTTGACAGAGTGCCATGAGGAGGAGATACCGCATCCATCGCTCTCTTTCCTCCACCCTTGCTCTCCCTCTCCCTCTTTCTCCTCTACCCTCTCCTTCTAAAGGGGGCATGGATAATGATGTTCTGTTTTTACTCTCTCTCTAGTTTTACTCTCCTCTTTCTCCCCCACTCTCCTCTCTCCACGCTCTCCCCCCACCCCTATTTCTCCAGCTCCCCACTCCCTCCATCCTTCCCACCTCCTTTCTTCTCTCTATCCTTCTCCCTGGCAGTGATCCTGTGCTGTGATCTCTCTCTGGTTCTCTGTGCCATTGTCTGGCTTCCGGCTGGGTCTGTGGAGCGGCCCCGCAGGGAGTAGCCGTGTGCCAGCGACAAGTGCTTCCTGATCCACCCAGCAAAGCTTGGCACAGCACAGTGTGTGTTAGTGTGTGTGTGAGTTCCCCGCTCGGCCCTGGATGTCTCCTTCACGCTTATCGTCGCGGCCAGGGAACAGGGATTATCCAAATGCTATGTGTTTGTAGACTCGAGATGCTCACAGGGCAGACGCGCACATATACGTTCACCAAGATGAGGCTTGTTGTCAATGTGGCTTGGGCTGTAGGTTGTGGTGGCAGACAGGTAGCTTCAGGGGGAGCTTTTGACACATTTTCCGCTTCTGAACGTTGCTTCGGGGAAACATTTGCGCAATGTGACATTGGAGACATGGGACTGTGGGGGGACGGTGGTTGTCTGGCAAAGTGCCAGACGCGAGATGAACCCTAGCAGACAAGCGGAACATTGGAACATGCTCCCAGCAACATTTTCAGTATGGTCCCAGCTGTGTGTCACCCTTCATCCCGGTACCAAAGGGACACATTAATGCACAAATGAAGGCATGATAATGCAGCCATTAAAAACGCTGCAAGTCACACGTGTTCGCTGCCTCCTCCAAATCATCTGGTTAACCTAGATGTAAATAAGCTTGTGAGTTGTAGTTATTATAACTCTGCTATGTTTAATGTCTCTCTTACTCCTTTCTCGTTCACTTCTCAATTATATTCTACTGTCTCTCTCTCTGTCTCCGTAGTTCAGAATCACTTCTGCTACTGTGTCTGTATCTCTGTGTCCGTATCTCTCTCTCTCATCCTCTCTCTTTCTCTCTCAATCTCGCTCTCTCTCAGCCCCTGCCTGGTGGGAGGAAGATGATGCCAGGCCGACTGTGATCCTAATACACAACACTGGACTCCACAGGAACAGAGAGCCCTCTTTCCCTCCCTCTCTCCTTCTCCCTCTCCCCCCTCTCCTCCTCAAATATCTCTTCAACAAAGAGTTTGCAGGAACTGATAGCCTTTCCTCTTGTCCTCTGCTTCTCCTCCCTCCCACCTCCCCTTCCTTCTCTCCCTCTTCGACTATCGCTTCTATCTTTCCATGTAAGCGAGCACGGGAACGGATATTCTCTCCTTCCTCCCTCTCTCAATTTTCCATCTCTCTATCTCTCCATCTTCATCTGGGTATCAACTGTCTCCCAGTTAAAGATCCATCAGGAACAAATACCCTCCTCTCTCCTCTCCTTCCTCTCTCCTCTCCTTCCTCTCCATTCTCTTCTTTCATTCTTTCTCTCCATGTCTCTCTACCTCCTTAACCATTTCTACACTCCAATCCCACGCTGTCTATCTGGGACCGGGGACTGTAATACACCTGTCGCCTTCTCACACTCTCAAAGATCCAATTCTAAACTAATACCTGTGTCCAATACCTGTGTCCTACTCATAGGCCCCTTACAGACTACTCCTTCCTTGCAGTTAGACATCTTTCCAGTCCCTCCTTATCTAGACATGGGGTTGGAATCAGGCCCAAGAAATTCCTAACAAATACTATTTGGACTAAGTTCTGGTACTTCATTTGAGTAACTTTATAATATTTCCAACATAGTTACTTCCTCTCTAAATCCATCAGGATTGATCCTCTATAATGCCATACCCGAGCAGGCCTGATACCATTCCTAAAACCTCCTAAATGTAGTTTATCAGGGTTGCAGCGTTCTGCTATGGGAGGCTCAATCTGGTATGCGACAATTACACATATTATTCTACCAGCTTTGCGTTCAAGTTTGTTCTGCTCTGTCTTATCAAAAGACTGGGGGAAACTTGCAGAGGGATAAGAACATGAGAGAAGGAGAAATGTGTTGTGTTGCCATTTGAAGATCCTCAGAACTGTAACTATCATGTTGTTGCTGCAGCATCTCAGTCTTTGCACCTTGTTCTTAACTGAGCTTGAAGTATGTTGTGCTCTCAGTACATGAGAGTTTAGGGAATATAGATAAAGGTGGTTATTGGAGAACCATGGAGATTTTCGAGAATGGGAAGTGGAGAACATGGAAGGTACAGCGGAGGAGAGATTAGAACATGGAAGGTACAGCAGAGGAGAGATTAGAACATAAAAGATACAGCGGATGAGAGATTAAAAGATGGAAACCACAGAGGAGAAGAGATTAGAACATGGAAGGTATAGCAGAGGAGAGATTAAAACATGGAAGTTACAGTGCAGGAGAGATCAGAACATGGAAGGTACAGATGAGGAGAGATTAGAAGGTAGAGAGGAGTAGAGATTATAACATGGAAGGTACAGCGGAGGAGAGATAAGAACATGGAAGGTACTGAGGAGGAGAGATAAGAACATAAAAGATACAGTGGGTGAAAGATTAAAACATGGAAGGTACCGAGGAGGAGAGATAAGAACATAAAAGATACAGTGGGTGAAAGATTAAAACATGGAAGGTACAGCGGAGGAGAGATTATAACATTGAAGGTACAGCAGAGGAGAGATTAGTATATGGAAGGTACAGCGGAGGAGAGATTAGTACATTGAAGGTAGAGCAGAGGAGAGATTAGAACATGAAATGGGAATGTTCATCTTGGCGACGTTCCATAATCTTTTAATCAGTGGCCCGCTATCATCTCCGTGTGTGTATCCCTAGATATTTGCTTAGGGAATCACACATGTAGTGTGTGTACACAGATAGATGTCAGCACACAGACACACATACGCACTGAAACATTAACCTCTTGCCTCAGAAAGAGATGACAACACAGTGGGTTTAGTGGGTTCGCTGCAGATAACTCTTTCATGGGAAGTGTTGCAGCGCGACTGTCAACCTCAGTCAGACTCGCACTTCATGTTTCCTTTGGCCTGGTTACCTATAAGGCAGAACCGCAAGCAACATCAAGGTTGAGCCTTGATGCTAATCATGTACACAGTGGAAATAAAATGCCACCTAGATGGTATAAGACACAGAACTATGCATAGGCTCACACACACACACACACACACACACACACACACACACACACACACACACACACACACACACACACACACACACACACACACACACACACACACACACACACACACACACCTTTAATGAACTCTCACTGCACTCACCTTTATTGAATATTCATGTCTGTTGCTTGGTTTGAAACCTGTACTAAGCTTTGCATGAAAGCACAAGTCTATAAGCACACAATTTGTTTGAAAACGAACTGGATTTTCTGGAAACCTGATTTGCTGTGGCTAAACTACAGGTCTGTTTTGCTATCACAGACTGGAACATGTTCCGTGATTCTTCCGATGGCATTGAGGAGTACACCACATCAGTCTCTGGCTTTATCAATAAGCGCATCGAGGACGTCGTCCCCACAGTGACTGTACGTACATACCCCAACCAGAAGCCATGGATTACAGGCAACATTCGCATTGAGCTAAAGGGTAGAGCTGCCGCTTTCAAGGTGCGGGATTCTATCCCGGAAGTTTACAAGAAATCCTGCTATGCCCTGCGACGAACCATCAAACAGGCAAAGCGTCAATACAGGGCTAAGATTTAATCATACTACACCGGCTCCGACGCTCATCTTATGTGGCAGGGCTTGCAAACTATTACAGACTACAAAGGGAAGCACAGCCACGAGCTGCCCAGTGACACGAGCTGCCCAGTGACACGAGCCTACCAGACGAGCTAAATCACTTCTATGCTGAGGCAAGCAACACTGAGGCATTCCTGAGAGCATCAGCTGTTCCGGACGACTGTGTGATCATGCTCTCCGTAGCCGACGTGAGTAAGACCTTTAAACAGGTCAATATACACAAGGCTGCGGGGCCAGACGGATTACCAGGACGTGTGCTCCGGGCATGTGCTGACCAACTGGCAGGTGTCTTCACTGACATTTTCAACATGTCCCTGATTGAGTCTGTAATTCCAACATGTTTCAAGCAGACCACCATAGTCCCTGTGCCCAAGAACACAAAGGCAACCTGCCTAAATGACTACAGACCCGTAGCACTCACGTCCGTAACCATGAAGTGCTTTGAAAGGTTGGTAATGGCTCACATCAACACCATTATTCCAGAAACCCTAAACCCACTCCAATTTGCATACAGATCCACAGATGATGCAATCTCTATTGCACTCCACACTGCCCATTCCCACCTGGACAAAAGGAACACTTATGTGAGAATGCTATTAATTGACTACAGCTCAGCGTTCAACAACCTAGTACCCTCAAATCTCATCACTAACTTAAGGATCCTGGGACTAAACACCTCCCTCTGGAACTAGATTCTGGACTTCCTGATGGGCCGCCCCCAGGTGCTGAGGGTAGGTAGCAACACATCTGCCACGCTGATCCTCAACACTGGAGCTCCCCGGGGGTGCGTGCTCAGTCCCCTCCTCTACTCCCTGTTCACCCAGTTTGCAGACGACACAACAGCGGTGAGCCTGATCACTGACAACGATGAGACAGCCTATAGGGAGGAGGTCAGAGACCTGGCCGACTGGTGCCAGAATAACAACCTATCCCTCAACGTAACCAAGACTAAGGAGATGATTGTGGACTACAGGAAAAGGAGGACCGAGCACGCCCCCATTCTCATCGACAGGGCTGTAGTGGAGCAGGTTGAGAGCTTCCAGTTCCTTGGTGTCCACATCAACAACAAACTAGAATGGTCCAAACACACCAAGACAGTCGTGAAGAGGGCACGAGAAAGCCTATTCCCCCCTCAGGAAACTAAAAAGATTTGGCATGGGTCCTGAGATCCTCAAAGTTCTACAGCTGCAAAATCGAGAGCATCCAGACTGGTTGCATCACTGCCTGGTACGGCAATTGCTCTGCCTCTGACCGCAAGGCACTACAGAGGGTAGTGCGTACGGCCCAGTACATCACTGGGGCAAAGCTGCCTGCCATCCAGGACCTCTACACCAGGCGGTGTCAGAGGAAGGCCCTAAAAATGGTCAAAGACCGCATGGCAAGCGGTACCGGAGTGCCAAGTCTAGGACAAAAAGGCTTCTCAACAGTTTTTACCCCCAAGCCATAAGACTCCTGAACAGGTAATCAAATGGCTACCCGGACTATTTGCATTGTGTGCCCCCCAACCCCTCTTTTTACGCTGCTGCTACTCTCTGTTTATCATATATGCACAGTCACTATACATTCATGTACATACTACCTCAATTGGGCCGACCAATCAGTGCTCCCGCACGTTGGCTAACCGGGCTATCTGTATTGTGTCTGCCACCCACCACCCGCCAACCCCTCTTTTACGCTACTGCTACTCTCTGTTCATCATATATGCATAGTCACTTTAACCATGTCTACATGACCATACTACCTCAATCAGCCTGACTAACCGGTGTCTGTATGTAGCCTCGCCACTTCTATAGCCTCGCTACTGTATATAGCCTGTATTTTTACTGTTGTTTTATTTCTTTACTTACAATACCTATGGTTCACCCAATACCATTTTTTTTACAATTGGTTAGAGCCTGTAAGTAAGCATTTCACTGTAAGGTCTACACCTGTTGTATTCGGCGCACCTGACAAATAATAAACTTTGATTTGATTTAAAGATACAGAGATTTCTGTCCATGTGCGGGATTTTTTTGGACGTAGCTGCTGCCCACTCCGCTGCCACTTCTCTGGTGCAGCCTACAAACTTTATGTTGTACACAAAGTACATGGTAGACACGTTCTAACTACTGCATTCTATGCTTTCAGTAGGTTATTAAGCATAAGCACAATTTCATTTGAGTTTTTCAGGAGGGGAATTATGATCAACATATTTTTTACAAATTCGCAGATAGTTTTTTTGTTGCCACAGAGCAAAACTCAAGTGGGGAGTTACATGAAGCTATCTAAAGTAGGCAGCATATCAAATACAAGCAGGACACAGACAGGTATTCTAATTAGCGATTACAAATTTGGTCCTGGCATTTTATCCACACCACCCCACATCACTGTGCACACCACCAACTCCCCAGTGACACATGCACAGGGGCAGGGCACACACTTTCAATATAGGAATCATGAGGATAATGTCCTTTCCCGTTTGACAAAATCATGGTTTTAGCCACTCAAAATCGGACGTTTTGAGTGATGTGACAATGTAGAATGTGCTCTTTCTATATTTATAGGCACCGTTTTTACGATCCATGATATTGGCTGTCTAACTGGTGACAGAGTCAAAACAGGTCTCTTTGTTGATGTTTGACTTTGAATGTGAGTTTGTGTGAACTCATTGCCCAATGATCAGCCAAGGACTCATTATAGATTAGTATAACAGAGAAATTGTGCAAAAATCGCCGGCCATTTCACCTTTTCATTTTCTTATTTTTATATTAAACATGTATTTTTGTGCGTGTCAATTTTGACAAGCCCACCTAGGGCTGTTATGGTGACCGTATTACTCTAATCACTCTGAAATCAATGCAAACGCAATCGAAAATCAAATCAAACATTTCATGAGAGCCCTGTAATTCAGAGTTTGAACAGAATAGGACCATTGAGACTCAGCTGCTTCTAGCTGGTTGAAGCATGGAATTAAATAAGTGTTCCTACAGTATAAGCCCATGTTGTACAACATTTCTATACACTATGTTATGTAATTGTGTGAGAAAACTGAGTTTTGATGGCCTCTATTAAAAAGAGCAGGATCCCATCAGCTTTCTATAGGCTAGGCCTACTATTTTATTTCTCAACTTTCCTAATATTAAGCACATTTCTTTGCTTTACAACCGGAGTAGCCTACCTGGCCTGCATGAAAATGAACCGTGGGAAAAGTGTCCTCCATTCGCTATTCAAGTGAATACGTCCTTTTGAACATAACCTTTTTTATTTATCAAAATGCATTTTTTTTGGCAGAAATGCCTTCTGGAATGTGAACTTTCATGTGCCTTAATAACAAACTTGTATGCCATCTGTAAATAAGAATACAATTGTTAAATTACGAGCCTAGTTGGTTTAGCCATGGAAAAAGTCAGCAACCTTCCCGCTAGCCATGGGAAGATGGCTGTCGTTTTACAATCCCGTAACCAATTGTGCTATTGTGTATGTTTTATTGCGTTATTTGTAACATATTTTGTTTCTGCCACCGTGTCTTATGACCGAAAAGAGCTTTGAGAAATCAGAACAACGATTACTCACCCCGTACTGGAGGAATACTTTTTCTTCAACGAGTCGGGAGGGAAGGATTTACTTCAAACGCACAACAAGGCCCTGATCCCAGTCATTAGCAGGAGAAAGAGACGGAGGTATCGGGGATGAAGGTCCGGGTGCTTTGGAAGGTTCCAACGCTGAGAGGGTCATCTACCTTTACAATCGGCCCTATTAGCCAACGCACAATCAATTGATAATAAAATAGACTAACTATGATCACGTATATCCAACCAACGGGACATAAAAAACTGTCAAATCTTATGTTTAGCTGAATCGTGGCTGAACAACGACATAAATAACATACAGCTGGCGGGTTTAAGCTTTTTCGGCAGGATAGAACAGCAGCCTCTGGAAAGACAAGGGGTGGCAGTCTATGTATATTTGTAAACGAGCTGGTGCATTGAATTTAAGGAAGTTCAAAGGTTTTGCTCGCCTGAGGTAGAGTATCTCATGATAAGCTGAAGACCACACTATTTACCAAGAGAGTTTTCATCTGTATGTTTCGTAGGTGTCTATATCCCACCACAAACCGATGCTGGCACTAAGACCGCACTCAATGAGCTTTATACGGCCATAAGCAAACAGTGGCCGGGGACTTCAATGCAGGGAAGATCAAATCCGTTTTACCTCATACTAGCATGTTAAATGTGCAACCAGAGGGACAAAAAACTCTAGACCTACTTTATTCTACACATGCATACAAAGCTCTCCCTCGCCCAAATCTGACCATAATTCTATCCTCCTGACTCCTGCTTACAGGCAAAAACTAAAGCAGGAAGCACCAGTGACACGGTCAATAAGATATTAGTCAGATGAAGCAGATGCTAAGCCACAGGACTGTTGTGCTAGCACAGACTGGAATATGTTCCAGGATTCTTCCGATGGCGTTGAGGAGTGCACCACATAAGTCACTGGCTTCATCAATAAGTGCATCGATGACGTCATCCCCACAGTGACCGTACAACCAGAAGCTATGGATTACAGGCAACATCCGCACTGAGCTAAAGGGTAGAGCTGCCGCTTTCAAGCTTATAAGAAATCCCGCTATGCCCTCCGACGAACCATCAAATAGGCAAAGTGTCAATACAGGACTATGATTTAATCGTACTACACCGGTTCTGACGCTCGTCTGATGTGGCAGGGCTTGCAAACTAATACAGACTACAAAGGGAAGCACAGCTGCGAGCTGCCTAGTGACACAAGCCTACCAGACGAGCTAAATTACTTCTCTGCTCGCTTCGAGGCAAGTAACACTAAAGCATGCATGAGAGCATCAACTGTTCCGGACGACTGTGTGACCACGCTCTCCGTAGCCGATTTGAGTAATAGCTTTAAACAGGTCAACATTGACAAGGCCTCGGGGCCAGAAGGATTACCAGGACGTGTACTCCGAGCATGCGCTGACCAACTGGCAAGAGACATTTTCAAACTCTCTCTGTTTGAGTCTGTAATACCAACATGTTTCAAGCAGACCACCATAGTCCCTGTGCTCAAGAACATTAAGGTAACCTGCCAAAATGACTACCGACCTGTAGCACTCACGTCTATAGCCATGAAGTGATTTGAAAGGCTGGTCATGGCTCACATCAATACCATTATTCCAGAAACCCTAGACCCATTCCAATTTGCACACCGCCCCAACAGATGATACAATCTCTATTGCACTTAACACAGCCCTTTCCCACCTGGACAAAAGGAACACCTATGGAAAATGCTATTCATTGACTACAATGCAGTGTTCAAAACCATAGTGCCCTGAAAGCTCATCACTAAGCTAGGGACCCTGGGATGAAACACCTCTGCAACTGGATCCTGGACTTCCTGACGGGCTGCCCCCCAGGTGGTAAGGGTAGGTAACAACACATCCGACATTATGATCCTCAACACTGGGACCCTCAGGGGTGTGTGCTCAGTCCCCTCCTGTACTCCCTGTTCACTCATGACTGCATGGCCAGCAGGCACGACTCCAACACCATCATCAAGTTTGCCCTATTACCAACAATGATGACACAGTCTATAGGGAGGAGGTCAGAGACCTGGCCATCTGGTGCCTGGTGCATAGTCACTTTAACTCTACCTACATGTACATATTACCTTGACTAACCGGTGCCTCCGCACATTGACTCTGTACCGGTACCCCCTGTATATAGCCTCGCTATTGTTATTTTACTGCTGCTGCACTCCACTTTCTGGAGGACTGAGTTTTGAAATCAGTAGAATTAGAGTATGATAGCAATGGAGATTCAATGAAAATTCTGCAGTTTGATTGCAAATACGCAGACGGAGTCGAAAAGAGATCACAGAAGGCTCCGGATTACGTCTTCAAACTAAGGGCAACCATGGCATCTGCGACAGAGAGGGAGAAGCGATCATCAGTGTATACGGGTAAGAGAGTCTAGCTAGCTACATTTTCAGATATGAAAAGTTTCTAATTTTGTCAGAAAGTCGTTTTCATTTAAAGTTAGCTGGCTGGCTGGCTCGCTAGCCAACGTTACGTGTATGATCTGTGTAGTGATATTATTCGTATCTCAGAGCCATTTGCATTGCTAGTTATAGCCTAATGTAAGATAGCTAACATTGAACCTGGTTGGTTAGCTGCCTGCAGATTAATGCAGGGTAGTAACGTTATGAGTTGGGACTATGGTTGAATTCTAGCTAGCTAAGTACATGTCTAAACAAAAGACTAGACTATGCAAGTAACTAATTCAATAGAATGTTTATGATGTCACTGCGACAACTGTCGATAAACCGAGCTGGTAAATTCGCTTTGGCTATTTACTCCGATTTCAGAGCGCACTCGTCTGAGTGTGCCAGAGGCACAGAATAACTGACACATTTCCGAACGCTCAACACCTATTAAATATGGCCGGTGTCACTAAACGTTGGCAAAAAAACGTCATTAAATTGCTGCCAGCAGCACAGTTGCAGTCACCAATGCTCTGGATAACATAAACACAGCCTAACCAGCTCTGCTTTGTTTCTGGAAGTAGCTAGCCAATGGTAGCCAGTTAGCTTGGGTGCTTGACTGCTGTTGTTAGGTCAGAATGTTTGGATCAACCCTACTTTCCTGCAAGAGTGTCCAGTGTGCGCTCCAAGAGCAAAACGCTCTGAATTTACGAACGGCCAACCTGACAATGCTCTGACAATGCTATGAACACCCAGAGCACACTCTGGCACTCCAGATTAAATTTACGAATACACCGGTAGTATAAACCAGCCTTTATTCTTGAAATATTTAGAGAAGGGTCGGGCTAAAGCTTAAAAGGGTGTGAACAATGCTGAATGGGTGTAGACAAAAAGGATCTCTCCAGTAGGTACCAAAACGCTCAAGTTTTTTCACATAATAAGCTAATGTTTCTTTAGACCTGCCTAAAATAAATAATGGATTTATTGTGATAGTGTAGGCTATATTAAATGTTAGACTTTTTAAAATGTAGCTGTTCCAAAAAGGTCAAAATCAGTGTGTGGAAGCCGGAGATGCTAAACGTGTTTATGTTAATTAATGGTCAATTAACATTAGACCGGCAGTTATTTGCATGACAGTTACCGGCTGACAAAATTTCATGACCACCGCAGCCCTAAGCCCACCCACCCATCTGGTATTTGCCAGCATTGCCAGATGGCCTATCCGCCCCTGCAGTTAGAGTGTTATTTTTCAGCAAATCTGGCTAGTGTGGCTATGTTATAGCAGCAACTACAAAGATTATCCTACATCATTAGACAAAACGCAGATTGTTTTTGATCCAATGAAATGTGTAGGGACAGCATCCTCCTTGTGCAACTGCAATATCCATTACAACAGATAGAGAAAGTTGTAGCCTTCAAAATGGCCTTGAATGTTCATTCAAATCGCAGCAGGGTTTTAATTTCAGCCGTTCAGAAATATGAGGCAGAGACATAGGCTACATCATCATGTTTCAGAAGAGGGTGAGTAAAAAGATAACTTTGAGAAAGAGGTTTCCTGAGGGGCGGGGCGGTGTCAAAAACTCTGTGTTCGCAGACACAACCTTTAAATCAAATCAAATCAAACGTTATTTGTCACATGAGCCAAATACAACAAGTGTAGACCTTACCTTGAAATGGTTACTTACAGGCCCTTAACCAACAGTAAAGTAAAAAATTATAACAAGTAACAATAAAATAACAATAACAAGGCTATATACAGGGGGTACTGGTACTGAGTCAGTGTGCAGGGGTACAGGTTACTTAATTTGTAATTTGTACATGTAGGTAGGGGTGAAGTGACTATGCATTTATAATAAATAGCAGGTAGCAGCAGCAGTGTACAAAACCAATGGAGGGGGTCAATGTAAATAGTCTGGTTGCCATTTGATTAATTGTTCAGCAGACTTATGGCTTGGGGGTAGTTAAGTTAAGTTTCTCTGTTAAGGAGCCTTTTGATCCTCGACTTGGCGCTCCGGTACCGCTTGCCGTGCGGTAACAGAGAAAACAGTCTATGACTTGGGTGACTTACAGACTCATTCAGGGAGAGGTTGAAAATGTCAGTGAAGTTACTTGCCAGTTGGTCTGCGCATGCTTTGATGACAAGTCCTGGTAATCAGTCTAGCCCCGCGGCTTTGTGAATGTTGACCTGTTTAAAGGTCTTGCTCACTTCGGCTACCGAGAGCGATATCACAGTCCTCCAGAACAGCTGGTGCTCTCATACATGCTTCCGTGTTGCTTGCCTCGAAGCGAGCATAAAAGGCATTTAGCTCATCTGATAGGCTCGTGTTATTGGGCAGCTCACGTCTGGGTTTCCCTTTGTAGTCCGTAAAAGTTTTCAAGCACTGCCACATCCGACGAGCGTCGGAGTTGGTGTTGTAGGATTCAATCTTAATCCTGTATTTATACTTTGCTTGTTTGATGGTTCATCTAAGGGCATAGCAGGATTTCTTATTTAGTGTCCTGTTCCTTGAAAGCAGCAGCTCTAGCCTTTAGCTCGATGCGGATGTTGCCTGTAATCCATGGCTTCTGGTTGGGATATGTACGTACGGTCAATGAGGGGACGACGTCGTCGATGCATTTATTGATGAAGCCGATGACTGAAGTGGTATACTCCTAAATGCCATTGGATGAATCCTGGAACATATTCCAGTCTGTGCTAGCAAAACAGTCCTGTAGCGTAAAATTTGCGTCATCTGAACACTTCCATATTGAGCGAGTCACTGGTACTCTCTGCTTTAGTTTTTGCTTGTAAGCAGGAATCAGGAGGATAGAATTATGGTCAGATTTGCCAAATGAAGGGCGGGGGAAAGCTTTGTATGCATCTCTGTGTGTGGAGTTAAAGGTGGTGTCGAGTTTTTTTCCCTCTGGTTGCACATGTGACATGTGACAAACTGATTTAAGTTTGCCTGCATTAAAGTCCCCGGCCACTAGGAGCGCCGCTTCTGGATGAGCATTTTCTTGTTTGCTTATGGCCTTATAGAGTTGGTTGACTGTGGTCTTAGTGCCAGCATTGGTCTGGTGGCAAATGGACGGCTACGAATAATATAGATTATAACTCTCTTGGTAGATTGTGTGGTCTACAGCTTATGATAAGGTACTCTACACCTCAGGTGAGCAATACCTCGAGACTTCTTTAATATTAGACATCACGCACCAGCTGTTATTGACAAATAGACACACACCACCACCCCTCGTCTTGCCAGACGTAGCTTCTTCTCTGTTCTGCCAGTGCATGGAAAATCCTGCCAGCTCTATATTATCGGTGTCGTCGTTCAGCCACGACTCGGTGAAACATAAGATATTAGAGTTTTTAATGTCCCGTTGGTAGGATAATCGTAATCGTAGGTCATCAATTTTATTTTCCAATGATTGCACGTTAGTCAGTAGGGATGGACGTCAGTGGGAGTTTACTCGCTTGTGTAACGGATTTCCTCCTCTTCATCTGAGGATGAGTAAGGATCGGACCAAAATGCAGCGTCGTAAGTGTCCTTATTGATTTATTCAAAAACACAACTGAACACTGGAACGTGAAATATACTAAACTGAAACAGTACAGTGTGGCCCAAACACTCACAGGGAAACAAACACCCACAAACCAAAAGTGAAACCCAGGCTACCTAAGTATGATTCTCAATCAGAGACAACTAACGACACCTGCCTCTGATTGAGAACCATACTAGGCCGAACACAAAAACCAACATACAAAAACAAACAGACTGCCCACCCCAACTCACTCCCTGACCATACTAAAACAAAGAATAAAATAACAGAACTATGGTCAGAACGTGACAGCTTGCCTATGGTGAAGCATACAGTTGAAGTCGGAAGTTTACATACACTTAGTTTGGAGTCATTAAAACTCGGTTTTCAACCACTCCACAAATTTCTTATTAACAAACTATAATTTTGGCAAGTCGGTTAGGACATGTACTTTGTGCATGACACAAGTCATTTCCCCCCCCAAAATGTACAGACAGATTATTTAACTTATAATTCACTGTATCACAATTCCAGTGGGTCAGAAGTTTACATACACTAAGTTGACTGTGCCTTTAAACAGCTTGGAAAATTCCAGAGAATTATGTCATGGCTTTAGAAGCTTCTGATTGGCTAATTGACATCATTGGAGTCAATTGGAGGTGTACCTGTGGATGTATTTCAAGGCCTACCTTCAAACTCAGTGCCTCTTTGCTTGACATCATGGGAAAATCAAAAGAAATCAGCCCAGACCTCAGAAAAAAAATTGTAGACTTCCACAAGTTTGGTTCATCCTTAGGAGATATTTTGAAACGCCTGAAGGTACCACGTTCATCTATACAAACAATAGTATGCAAGTATAAACACCATGGGACCACGCAGCCGTCATACCGCTCAGGAAGGAGACGCGTTCTGTCTCTTAGAGATGAAAGTACTTTGGTGTGAAAAATGCAAATCAATCTCAGAACAACAGCAAAGGACCTTGTGAAGATGCTGGAGGAAACGAGTACAAAAGTATCTATATCCACAGTGAAAAGAGTCCTATATCGACAAAACCTGAAAGGCCGCTTAGCAAGGAAGAAGCCACTGCTCATATACCACCATAAAAAAGCCAGACTACGGTTTGCAACTGCACATGGGGACAAAGATTGTACTTTTTGGAGAAATGTCCTCTGGTCTGATGAAACAAAAATAGAACTGTTTGGCCATAATGACCATCGTTATGTTTGGAGGAAAAAGTGGGATGCTTGCAAGCCGAAAACCGTGAAGCACGGGGGGGGGGGGGCAGCAATCATTTTGTGGGGGTGCTTTAATGCAGGAGGGACTGGTGCACTTCACAAAATAGATGTCATCATGAGGGAGGAATATTACGTGGATATATTGAAGCAACATCTCAAGACATCAGTCAGGAAGTTAAAGCTTGGTCGCAAATGGGTCTTCCAAATGGACAATGACCCCAAGCATACTTCCAAAGTTGTGGCAAAATTGCTTAAGGACAACAAAGTCAAGGTATTGGAGTGGCCATTACAAAGCCCTGACCTTAATCGTATAGAAAATATGTGGGAAGAACTGAAAAAGTGTGTCCGAGCAAAGAGGCCTTACAAACCTGACTCAGTTACACCAGCTCTGTCAGGAGGAATGGGCCAAAATTCATACAACTTTTTGTGCTTAGCTTGTGGAAGGCTACCCAAAATGTTTGACGCAAGTTAAACAATTTATCAGCAATGCTACCAAATACGAATTGAGTGTATGTAAACTTCTGACCCCCTGGGAATGTGAAATAAAAGCTGAAAAAAAGTAATTCTCTCTACTATTATTCTGACATTTCACATCCTTAAAATAAAGTGGTGATCCTAACTGACCTAAAACAGGGAATTTGTACTGGGATTAAAGTCAGGAATCCTGAAAACTGAGTTTAAATGTATTTGGCTAAGGTGTATGTAAATTTCCAACTTCAACTGTACTACAGCTTGCATAACACATGTTATGTTATATCCTCTCAACTATGACATTCATCATCGTGCGCATATAATGCATCATGAAAACATTTAGTACAGGGACTCCATCAGGTTGGCGATCACTGAGTCCCCTTGGGACTGTGTGTTCATAACTACTCTCTTTCATCCCCATTAGAAGTTAGGAGAAAACAGATGCCAGCACATTTATATGTCAATACAGAATCATATTACGTTCTCCCAGGAGACACATGCATGCATCTCTCTGCTTTCTATCCTGTCATGAGCTTCACATGTCAGAGCCCTGCTGCACTGGTGAAACAACTTTAGCATTAGTGCTGGTGTTGTTTGGCTCCTGCTCCATTTGATTCACAGCTTACTGCGCTAACCACCACAGCCTTCCCCTAGGGCCAGGCCTGCCTCTCAGACACACTTTAACAGCCATTAGTGAGCTGCCGCTACACAACTGCTACCTGAGTGTATTGCGCGCCCGTGTGTAGGCCTGCTTGAGTGTATTGTTCCATCATAACCTTTGCTGTCTTGCTTCAGTGCACTATTAATATATACAGTGTTGTCTGGAATTATTGACACCTTTGATAAAGATGAGCAAAAATGACTGTATAAAATAATCAATTGAACTACTGAGCTATATTGTATGCTAACATTTTGGGGGAAATTATATAATTTTATACTAATACAACTGCTCACAATTGCTCTTGATTTTGTGGCCAATTAACCACATCTTTGTGGTTGGGATTATTGTCTTGCTGGAAGATCCACTTGCGGGCAAGTTTCAGCCTCCTGGCAGAGGCAACCAGGTTTTCAACGGTATTATGAACTTTACCCAGTATAAGGATATTTGAACCAAAAACCTGGTTCTCTGCCACGTGGCTGAAGCTTGGCCACAAATTGGATCTTCCAGCAAGACAATAACCCCAAGCACACATCAGAATTCACAAATAAATGGTTAATTGGCCATGACAATGGTTAATTTGGCAATGGCAATCTCAGTGTCGGGACTTGAAACCCATTGAAAACCTGTGGTTTCAATTGAGGCCAGTCCATAAGTGCAAAGGATTCTGTATGGATGAATGGTCTCGCGGTCTGAGGCACTGCATCTCAATCCTAGAGGCGTCACTCCAGACACTGGTTAGATTCCAGGTTGTATCACAACTGGCCGTGATTGGGAGTCCCATAGGGCGGTGCACAATTGGCTCAGCGTCGTCCGGGTTTGGGTTTGGCCAGGGTAGGCCGTCATTGTAAATAAGAATTTGTTCTTAACTGACTTACCTAGTTAAATAAAAATGTTATACAAAATAAAAGATCCCTCCTAATGTGTTCTCCAACTCATAAAACATTTCAGAAAAAGGCTCAGTGCCGTTATCCTCACAAGGTGATGTATTGAAAACAGGGGTGTCAATAACTTTGACCCCTACCTAAAATATTAATTGTTGAACAAAATCTCTTTCTCTGAGCAATTGTATTAGTATAAAATAATAACATTTCACCATTTGTTGAAGCATACAGTATAGCTCATTATTTAAAATATTTATTTTATAGTCATTTTTGTTCATCTCTATCAAGGGTGTCAATAATTTTGGACCCCACTGTATGCCAGTGTGCTGCCAGTGACATTCTACAGTGGCTGTCTATAACCTGAGACATCTACACAGACAGATACAGTAGAGACACAGCACAACGTCCAGATAACTCTCAGTAAATCCCTGATCGCATCCAGAGAAATCCTTCCTTCCATTACAGCTCTATGAGCCTCACAGCAATTTCTATGTCCAGGCTGCAAAGCCACACATCCATGCAGGGAAGTGGACTTCTCCACTGACCTTTACACTTAACCAATCCATAGACGAGCCTAGGGCCGTCCACTAGAACACCAGCTTTCCATTTGGAGAGATTAGGCCACTTTGTTCAGTGGAGCAAGCGAGTGACAAGAAAAAAAAAGACAAAGAGAGAAAGAGCAAGGGGGGTGGGGGGTGGGATGGAGTAGACAGTGGATAGGTGGGAGACACCACTTCCAATCTACTGTAAGTAAGCTTGAGATCCAGACATGAACACCAAGCCTTGAGTGTGTCTGCTGATTTTTCTGGGAAAGAAAATGTAATTGCGTGTGCTCCAAAAAGATACTCGTGCAGAGTTTACAGATTTCATCTCACACAAACACAGTGTTGTCTAATCCATGCATGCGCCGATAGATTCACTATCCACGGGTCATCTAGCAAAGTCGAGCAAAGTTTATAACACAAGAAAAGAGTCAATCTGAGGTATATTTTTTGTTGTTGCTGTTTCTACTTTGAAGTTTAGATTAACAGAGTACTTGTGGATCAAGCCAGCTATTGGATGATCTGAGTTTGTGTGTGTCAAATGGCCACACAGATAAAAAATAAAAAGAGTTGCTCTAAAATACTGGCCGCATTTAGAATAATTAACGTCAGTTGTCGGAGCTATCTGTTGATAGCAGAGCAGAGTTAGATGTGTTAGGAGAATAACGATCCGACTACTGGCTCCAGAACAGAACATTGAACAGAACATTGAAGTTTGACTACCCAATGAGACAGTTTGAACTTCTGTAACTGTCTGTCTTAGTGGCTCTGAGAGAGGGGGTATGGCATGTGTGTTAAAATACACACTGAGGTGTCGTAACAGAGTTGACAGGTTCTAGCTCGTTCTCCCAAAAAATAAATGCCTTCCGTGAACTATCACTCACACTTGACTTTTTCCCCCCTTACTTGCACTGATAGCTACTTTGAGGAAAATGTACTTACTATGACTGTGATATATGGCTGTCCCACATAGCTATTTTAGGATGAATGCACTAACTGTGAGTCACTCTGGAGAGTGTCTGCTAAATGACTAAAATGTCAAATGTAAGAGTCAGTCATCTAATATTTAACATGTACTCTTCATGATTACAAAAAGGACAAGGAGCCTCCAAGTTACAGTTTACATTTAGCAGTTCATTAATTATGACACACACACGCATGCACACATGCACAGGTACTAAGGATGTAAGCATGTACTAAGGATATAACGCATGTACTAGGGATGCAACACAGGTACTAGGGATATAACACAGGTACTAAGGATGTAACGCAGGTACTAAGGATGTAACGCATGTACTAGGGATGTAACACAGGTACTAAGGATGCAACGCAGGTACTAGAGATGTAACACAGGTACTAAGGATGTAACACAGGTACTAGGGATGTAACACAGGTACTAAGGATGTAACACAGGTACTAGGGATATAACACAGGTACTAAGGATGTAACACAGGTACTAAGGATGTAACACAGGTACTAGGGATATAACACAGGTACTAAGGATGTAACACAGGTACTAGGGATATAACACAGGTACTAAGGATGTAACACAGGTACTAAGGATGTAACACAGGTACTAGGGATATAACACAGGTACTAAGGATGTAACACAGGTACTAAGGATGTAACACAGGTACTAGGGATGTAACACAGGTACTAGGGATATAACACAGGTACTAAGGATGTAACACAGGTACTAAGGATGTAACACAGGTACTAGGGATGTAACACAGGTACTAAGGATGTAACACAGGTACTAAGGATGTAACACAGGTACTAAGGATGTAACACAGGTACTAGGGATATAACACAGGTACTAAGGATGTAACACAGGTACTAAGGATGTAACACAGGTACTAAGGATGTAACACAGGTACTAGGGATGTAACACAGGTACTGGGGATATAACACAGGTACTAGGGATATAACACAGGTACTAAGGATGTAACACAGGTCTAGGCATGTAACACAGGTACTAGGGATATAACACAGGTACTAAGGATGTAACACAGGTACTAAGGATGTAACACAGGTACTAGGGATATAACACAGGTACTAAGGATGTAACACAGGTACTAAGGATGTAACACAGTTACTAGGGATGTAACACAGGTAATAAGGATGTAACACAGGTACTAGGGATATAACACAGGTACTAAGGATGTAACACAGGTACTAAGGATGTAACACAGGTACTAAGGATGTAACACAGGTACTAAGGATGTAACACAGGTACTAGGGATGTAACGCATGAACTAAGGATGTGACGCATGTACTAAGGATGCAACGCAGGTACTAAGGATGTAACACAGGTACTAGGGATGTAACACAGGTACTAAGGATGTAACACAGGTACTAGGGATATAACACAGGTACTAAGGATGTAACACAGGTACTAAGGATGTAACACAGGTACTAAGGATGTAACACAGGTACTAGGGATATAACACTGGTACTAAGGATGCAACGCAGGTACTAAGGATGTAACACAGGTACTAAGGATGTAACACAGGTACTAGGGATATAACACAGGTACTAGGGATATAACACAGGTACTAAGGATGTAACACAGGTACAAGGGATATAACACTGGTAATAAGGATGTAACACAGGTACTAAGGATATAACACAGGTACTAGGGATATAACACAGGTACTAAGGATATAACACAGGTACTAGGGATATAACACAGGTACTAAGGATGTAACACAGGTACAAGGGATATAACACTGGTAATAAGGATGTAACACAAGTACTAGGGATATAACACAGGTACTAAGGATGTAACGCAGGTACTAAGGATTTAACGCATGTACTAAGGATGCAACGCAGGTACTAAGGATGTAACACAGGTACTAAGGATGTAACACAGGTACTAGGGATGTAAGACAGGTACTAAGGATGTAACACAGGCATTAAAGATGTAATGCAGGTACTAGGGATGTAACACAGGTACTAGGGATGTAACACATGTACTAAGGATGTAACACAGGTAGTAGGGATGTAATGATTCACCAAATGATTCATCATTAGGTTTAGTCTGTCTGGGAGTAAACCATCCTGGTCCGTGACGGGGCTGGTTTTCTTTTTGTAATCCGTGATTGACTTTAGACCCTGCGAATGCTGCCATCAATCCACGGTTTCTGGTTTGGGAATGTTTTAATAGTTGCTGTAGGTACGACATCGCCGATGCACTTGCTAATGAACTCGCTCACCGAATCAGCATATTCGTCAATGTTGTTGTTTGACGCAATGCGGAACATATCCCAATCCACGTGATCGAAGCAATCTTGAAGCGTGGAATCAGATTGGTCGGACCAGCGTTGAACAGACCTGAGCGGGGGAGCTTCCTGTTTTAGTCTCTGTGTATAGGCAGGGAGCAACAAAATGGAGTCGTGGTCAGCTTTTCCGAAAGGAGGGTGGGGGAGGGCCTTATATGCGTCGCGGAAGTTAGAATAACAATGATCCAGGGTTTTACCAGCCCTGGTTGCACAATCGATATGCTGACAGAATTTAGGGAGTCTTGTTTTCAGATTAGCTTTGTTAAAATCCCCAGCTAAAATGAATGCAGCCTCAGGATATGTGGTTTCCAGTTTACATAGAGTCAAATAAAGTTTGTTCAGGGCCATCGATGTGTCTGCTTGGGTGGGAATATATGCGGCTGTGATTATAATCGAAGAGGAATTCTAAGTCAGGTGAACAGAAGGACTTGAGTTCCTGTATGTTGTTATGATCACACCACGTCTCGTTAATCATAAGGCCCCTCTTCTTACCAGAAAGATGCTTGTTTCTGTTGGCGCGATGCATGAAGAAACCAGCTGGCTGTACCGACTCCGATAGCATGTTTCGAGTGATCCATGTTTCCTTGAAGCAAAGAACGTTACAGTCTCTTATGTCTTTCTGGAATGCTACCCTTGCTCCGATTTCATCAACCTTGTTGTTAAGGGACTGGACTTTGGCAAGTAGTATGCTCGGGAGCGGTGCGCGATGTGCCCGTCTCCGGAGCCTGACCAGAAGACCGCTTCGTCTGCCCCTTTTACGGCGTCGTTGTTTTGGTTTGCCGGCTGAGATCCGATCCTTTGTCCTGGGTGGTGGGCAAAACAGAGGATCCGCTTTGGGAAAGTCGTATTCCTGATCGTAATGATGGTGAGTTGACGTTGCTCTTATATCCAGTAGTTCCTCCCGACTGTATGTAATAAAACCTAAGATTACCTGGGGTACCAATGTAAGAAATAACATGTAAAAAAACAAAATACTGCATGTTTCCTAGGAACGCGAAGCGAGGCGGCCATCTCTGTTGGTGCCGGAAGTATAAGTAGGTTAGTATTGTGAAGTATTACTTTTTTTGCAGTATTACTTTAGTGCCTTATTGCAAACAGGATGCATGTTTTGGAATATTTTTGTTCTGTACACTGTCAATTAGGTTAGTATTGTGGAGTAAACTACAATGTTGTTTATCCATTCTCAATTTTCTCCTATCACAGCGATTAAACTCTGTAACTGTTTTAAAGTCGCCATTGGCCTAATGGTGAAATCCCTGAGCGGTTTCCTTCCTTTCTGGCAACTGAGTTAGATAGGACGCCTTTATCTTTGTAGTGACTGAGTATATTGACACACCATCCAAAGCATAATTAATAACTTCATCATGCTCAAAGGGATATTCAATGTCTGCTTTTTTTATTTTGACCCATCTACCAATAGGTGCCCAAGTTTGTGAGCCATTGGAAAACCTCCCTGGTCTTTGTGGTTTAATCTGTGTTTTAAATTCTCTGCTCGACTGAGGGACCTTACAGATAATTGTGTGGGGGACAGAGATGAGGTAGTCATTCAAAAATCTGGTTAAACACTATAATTGCACACAGAGTGAGTATATGCAATTTATTATGTGACTTGTTAAACACACACACACAGTTTTGTATTGCTATCCTGCTGGGGACCAAATAATTGGTTACCATCTAAAATCCTATTTTCCCTAACTCCAAAACCTAAATCAACCCTAACCTTAACCCTAAACGTAACCTAATCCCAAAATCTAACCCTAAAATGAACCCTCTTGTCTGAATTTTCCTTGTTTTACAATCCTTGTGATTACCCACAATGATAGTTAAACAAAAACACACACACGCACACAGCTCAGATAGATCCAGCTCAGAGAGGACCAGCTCATCAGCAGCAGATTTTTCATTTAGATTGTAGAATGGATGCGTTTATGCAACAAATGTTATTGCATATCGAACCGAATCGCTTCGATTCTTTCTTCTAATCAAACCAAATTGCGCTGAATAGTTTCAAACTAAAACGTACTGTTCCTGTATCGTATCGGAGCCCATGTATCTTGATACGAATCGAAACGGGAAAGATGCACATCCCTAGAAGGTATACACACATATACACACACATCAGAGACATGAAGGAGCCAGATGGGAAGGTAACTGGACAAAAGCAGACACCAGACAATACAGATTTAGAGACGGAAGGAGCTTGATTGTAACTGTGTGGAACAAAATTGCCACATGGTGAGGCAATAATATTTTAAGGGTTGGACTTAAGCTTGGGAACAGTCAATAAACTGCATTTTAACCCTCGTTTTATCACTCCAAATGAAATGATAGACTATGGGGAGATTGGGATGAAAAACACAGTGTTTCTGTGTGTGTATGTATATTTTTGTGTGTATGTTTGTGTGTGTGAATACATATTTGTGTGTGTATGTGTGTAAGCATGTGAATGTACAGTATATGTGTTTGTGTGGGTAGGTGCATAAAAGTGTCTGCATTCATGTGCATGAGTTACTATGTCACATCAGTGTGTCCCACCTGTGCCCTCGTCAGTGTGTTCCTGAGACTGGTGCTGGCTCTGGTGGACCCACTCCCCATTGCACTTGAAGAAGATCTGCAGGGCTGGCCTGGCCCGGCACTTGAGCTTGATGGGGTTGCTCTTGACGATATAGGCATCATCGGGCTCCTGCAGGAAGTGGGGGAGGGTCCCTGACGTACCATGCTGCAGAGCATCACTCCTGGAACCTGGAGACAAGGAACATGACATTAGACTAGAGTATAGACTAGATAGAGTAGTGTAGAGTACAGTATAATAGAGTAGATTAAAGTAGAGTACAGTAGAATAGAGTAGAGGGGAGTAGGGTAGTGTAAAGTAGAGTTGAGTAAAGTAGGTTAGGGTGAAGTAGACTAGAGTAGGTTAGAGTAAAGTAGAATATTAGTAACGTTCCACAAATATCGATAATACAGTAACCCAAACACCTCAAAAGTGTCTCAAAAGTACATCCATAACAAAACATTTGCAACAATGTCTAATGAATCAGGAAAGTGTGTGAGATGATGACACCCAACTCAGCCTCACATTTCCATAGAAAACACTCCCACAATAGCCGCTGCTCAACCACCTCAACATGATGACAGTCTACACCTCATTGACACGCTTTGATCTTTCAAAAGGCAAGTCCTTCACAATCTGTTCATTTCAGAGAGCGATTTGGTAACAATAATTAACTGCAATAATTCCTATGTCTGACTCAAACAATAATCAGGTGTGTGTATGTACAGTGTGTGTCTGTGTATGTGTGTGTGTGTAATGTATGTGTAGCAGGTGTAATTATACTCTGACTAATCTCCCGCTTCGCTTTCCTCCTGTAACCTCTCATGTACTGTATGTGTGAGATAGAGCTCTGCATCGGGTTGGATACCCACGGTTACCGCGGGTGAGCCGCAAAAAACTCAGCTGGTGGGTGAAATTAAAACATTCGGCTCGCAGTTCAGAACAATTACATTGCGGGTCGGAAACATTTTAGATCAAGATAATAATGCATTCTGTTGTGTTGCATTGTGTTGTGAATTCCATTCTGTGAGCGGTGAGGCAGACATAAGGCTACCAGTAACGCACGTATTGAGAGTGTGTGGAGCAGGGAACCTTCTAGGGCTGTGACGGTCATGGATTTTTGGATGACGGTAATTGGCCAGCCAAATGAAGGCTGTCACTGTAATAACTGTTCCAATCTCTCCGCTCCCGACTGGCTGTGCTGCCATAGAAATAGATTGAATAGAACAGTCGTCCCCATTCAAGTCAATGATGGCATAATGGGTGGACTGCCGGCCATTGCGAGCGTACCCATAGGAGCAAAACAGGAAGTAAAATATGCGCTAAAATATGTGCTGTGATTTGTTGATTCAACTCAACTCAATCACAAAAAATACATTCCATTGCATGAGCCACATTCTCTGGTCTGATGAAACCAAGATTGAACTATTTGGCCTGAATGCCAAGCGCCACGTCTGGAGGAAACCTGGCACCATCCCAACGGTGAAGCATGGTGGTGGCAGCATCATGCTGTGGAGATGTTTTTCAGCGGCAGGAACACTAGCCAGGATCGAGGGAAAGATGAACGGAGCAAAGTACAGAGAGATCATTGAAGAAAACCTGCTCCAGAGTGCTCAGAACTTTAGACTAGGGTGAAGGTTCACCTTCCAACAGAACAATGACCCTAAGCACACAGCCAAGACAATGCAAGTGTGGCTTCGGGACAAGTCTCTAAATGTCCTTGCATGGCCCAGCCAGAGCCTGGACTTGAACGCAATCGAACATCTCTGGAGAGACCTGAAAATAGCTGTGCAGCGACGCTCCCCATCCAACCTGACAGAGCTTGAGAGGATCTTCAGAGAAGAGTGGGAGAAACTCCCCAAATACAGGTGTGCCAAGCTTGTAGCGTCATACCCAAGAAGACTCAAGGCTGTAATCGCTACCAAAGGTGCTTCAACAAAGTACTGAGTAAAGGGTCTGAATAACTATGCAAAAAGTTCTAAAACCTGTTTTTGCTTTGTCATTATGTATTGTGTGTAGATTGATGAGGACAAAATCTATTTAGTCCATTTTAGAATAAGGCTGTAACGTAACAAAATGTGGAAAAAGTCAAGGGTTCTGAATACTTTCTGAATGCACTGTATGTGTGTGATCGAGGGGTATGTCTCTTTATAAGTAGCGGGGTGCACTCTCCAGCTCCAGGATTATAGCTAGCCGAGTTTCTCTCCAACATCTAATCCATCTCCTCCCTACAGAAGCTTTCCTGCAGGAGGAAGACTCCTGATTGAAGGGAAAAGATAAATGACTGTGTATGTGATGGACTGGCTGTGTGTGTGTGCTGCATGTATGTGTCCGTGTGTGTATTTGATGTTCTAATTTGTGTGTGTGCGTTTGATATTCTGACTGTGTGTGTTCTGGATGTGAAAATCACAGCCCTCACTGGCGTGTACCTCCCTCTTCCCCATACTGCTACGCTCTTTCTCTCTCCCTGGTTCATGGAACTGAACAAAGAGACATTCTTTTAATTTAGAAATGACTACCCCGGGCTACTGTAGCTACTTGCTCTTTTCTGGAATGCTCCATTTTGTTGGTGTGTGGCGAGGTGACATGCATTATTTGTGTTTGAATAGCAACAAAACACATGCCAGCACACATCCACACACTGACAGAGAGATATACAGAAACATAGATGTGCACTGCACACAAATGCACACACGGACAGACGGATGCGTGTATACGTCTCAGTACCAAGCCATTGTGCTGTTGCTCTGCTACCTTACAATCCTGTTACAGCTGCTATTCTCCTGTCATTTGCTAGCTAGAGCATCACTTGGTAAGAATAAGTACTTATTATTGGGATTGTGTAATCTGATCCTAGATCTGTGGTAAGGGTCAGCGTCTGAAAGACAGGCTAGTTGGCAAGGTTTTGGCCCTTTAACTGCTGATGTTAAGGCTCTCATCCGCCATACTGACAGTGATTATCTAGGGTCATCTGATTCATGTGGCCAGTATGTGTGTGTGTGTGTGTGTGTGTGTGTGTGTGTGTGTGTGTGTGTGTGTGTGTGTGTGTGTGTGAGGGCTAAAAGAGAAGACAATCCACCTCGCTGACAGGATAGACCGCCGCTACGCTGTGTTTCCACGGTGATCTACGACCGATGGGCCATCCGGGCAACAACGCGCAGGGTCCGCAGAGATACATCTCTGCATGGGATGGGGGGGTTGGAAACAAGATGTCACGGGGGATCACCAGTGGCGACCCGTCATTCAGGGCCGGTGGGGCAGAGCATAAAATGTTGCCTGTTTGGCATGTTATTTTGGCATTAATAAGAGTAACTTATCGGTGTGCAAACAATGTGAAAAAAATCTAATTGAGTTAATAAAGCTGCATACAAACATTGTCTCTTTTTTGCTTTCTTGACTAAGGTAGCTCCGAAATGCAGGTATTTCAGCCTAGCTCTATACAGAGCGTTGGGGTTGGTAATGTTCTATAGTTGTGCCAATCAGCGTTCCGTCACTCATGGGGACACTACTTCACCAGTAAATCTACCGGGAGAACTCAAAATTTCAAGCCCCTTGGGTGCTGCCATAGATTTACATTAGAAGTGCCCATCCAAGAATGCTCAAGGTCATTGGCCACAGATAAAATTATGTAAAATCACGTTATACCTATATCTATATAAAATTATGTAAAATCACGTTATATCTACCGTAGCTTTGATTGGACTGATCATGTCAACATCATACTTTAAAAATCTTAGCTAGTAAGCTGGAGAAGCAGCCATCAATCATCATGAATCACGTTGACAATCTACTGCCAAATACTTTTCAATTAATGTCACATGAAGAGAAATTATCGATAAAATGTATGGGTTCTCATCGGCCATTGGACATAAACATTACACAACAAAATGGACATTTCAAATTCAACAATGAGTGGTTTGTAAGGAATCAGTGGCTAGCTGCAAGCGTTGCAAAGCAATCACTAGCCTGCTATTCAGTGAAGTGGGTGTGTGGTCCAAGTCTGGGTTTAAGGGTCTCTTTTCAAAGCTTAAAAGGTCAAACATTCACATGCAGAAAAGGTTGAATACATTTGCCATGCTGTCAATCCATCATGATTTCTGCCGCATTCAAAACAGCTGGAAACTCGGAACTGGGATATCTCAGACTTCAGTGAGTTTAAGACAACTGGAACTTGGAAAAAAACTAGCTCCGACTTGGAAAATACTTTTTGAACGGTCATCCAACTCGGAAACTTTAAATCAGCGACTCTCAACTAGTACAGTGGTTCCTCCTTTAAAAATGGTGAGCTTACACTGTGGACTTAGAGGTACCCAGCGTCACGGCTGCATTACTCCAGACCACCACAAAGGGGAGTTAGAGCACTCATTATGCATTTGGGTCCCAATGTTTATATATGACCAATCATATCGAGTCGTTCCAATGACGAATTTGACACGAACCACTCATCCTTTGTGACTTTCTTCAGCAAAGATGGCTGACAAAACATTACGGTGGAAGCGAATCTAAGTAATTATGACATCATAGCGAGCCAAGCAAAACATTGAGAGGAATATGTTAGTTAATGAAAAGACAAACGATTGTGCATATTTTTTTGTCATAAAGTTAATTTACAAAAATTGCTATTTAGCAAGTTAGCTGACTAGCTAACATTAGCCAGCTAGCTAGCTGGTGTTATGGCATGAGTATGACATTGTAATTTGTGTTGTTTAATGTTTTAGGGACTCCTGAGAAAACCAGCAAACCAGGCTGTCGTCTTGGAAAACAGTGGATGTAAAGAATCTAGCCAGCTAAAGCGTTTACTGCAAATTGAATGTACAATTGTGTAAGCTTGCCTTGCTGTGCAATGCAGCTGAAGTAACATAGCTAGCTAACTATTTACTTGGTAAATGTGCAGTTGAGGTTCAAAATAACTGTATGCATATGGATGTGTGGCTAGCTACAGTATGTAGCCGATCTGTGTATGGACCCTAAAACGTTAGGTTCTGAACAAATATTCATACCAATCTATGAACCTCAGCTATCATAGTTGTTGTATCAACGTCAAGTCTGAATGGCATTGATGAAGCCTATGGATAGAGTAGAATATAATAACTTTATTGCTCCAAGGATGCAAGTCCTAAATACAATGACTGTAGTTATTACCACGCATGAAATTCCCACATTGTAGCCTGTACATTGAATATATTCACTGATCACGTACTTTTCCTTGGCAAATAAAGATGTGGTTCAGTTATGAATCTCTGTGAGACATTCTTTTCCAGTCATATCCAATACCAGGTGTATCAAACTCCATTCTTTGAATGATGCTGTGTCTGCATGTATGTATTACAATTATACACTTCAACAATGTTTACCACTCCTGCTCCTGGGACATCAATGATTACACATTGTAACTATGCAATAGACTAGAAACATGATTTAAGTGAAGGCTGATTTGTAATTCATATATACAGACCAAAAATCTGCATATCTAACTCCCTTCATCTGCATTAATCGGAAGACACGGGATAATATTTCAATGAGATACTTAATTTCAACCAGCGGAGAATGTGAAACGCTTTATTGAAGTAAGTTAATTATCCAGGTGTTATAAATACATAATATATTAAAATTATGATAACTGTAATATTATATTAGAAATACAAGTTCAATCTGTACTTCAATGCACATATGGTATGTATTAGGAAACAAGGAAGAAAGACGAGGTGGGGAGAGAGATGTAGAAGACAGAAAAGGAAAGAGGTAAGAAAAGAGGTAGACAGCATATGATTAATGAACTATAGTGCTACCCTAATATTCTCTCAGTTCATCACAATTACAGTGTTTCTAGCAGTGTCTCCTAACCAGCCTTGGGACCCCAGTTGGCCCGAAGGTTATCTTAAGTGCGGTTGTGGTGGCGATGACGGGACTGGCTTCCTCTCTCACATTAAAACATACCTGCAGACGAGAGACAGATGGATAGAGAGAGAGCATGATTAAGCCTTGCTTTTTTTATTCTAACACAGTCAGTCATCATAATCATAAAATGCAAAAATGACCTTGGATCATTAACTCTGGGACATGGCCTACATCTCTATCTGTATTTCAATGTAAAGCATCTCTTTAATAATACTTTCTGTTGACCCGACCAAGTGACCTCTCACCTATGATCATGCTGTTCCCTCTGTGTTAGCCAGTTCAGATGCGGGAGGGGTTCACCAACACAGCTGATATAATCTAGAGGATTAAGGGAGAAGGGGGAGTGGGATGAAGTGAAGGAGAGACTGTTATTGTGTGTGTGTGGTCTCACCTGGTGTCCATACTAAGTAGCTACAGAGTACTTTATGCTGAAAAACAGACACATGGGGACAAACAATAGCAGATAATGTAATTATTAGACATAAATAGCACTTGAAGCGTGATGATGACTTGGGAGCAACAGATAGCAACAGATAGTCACGTGAAAATGGCTGAATGTTTATGTGGTGTAAATCTGAAAATTAGCAGCTGACATCTTAAGGGTTTTTAAATTAATGCATGTGAGACAGGTTCCATGTACAACAAGACAGGCAGAGAGAAAAAGAACACAGAACAGTTGAATTACCTCTGGTTATGGACACTTCTGCCAGCAATAAAGCTTCCCACGGCCTGTTCCTCGGACAGTGAACATCCAGCAATATCTACATTTACGACCCCTTTATCAGTTTGTACTCTGAAAGTAAAGAAAATAGCTTATTTTTTGTAGATATGAAACAATAACTGAGATATGACCGTTGAATCCAAAGAAGCTGATTTTTCAGGATACGTCAATACAGCACAGAAAGCTGAACACCAGACTGGTATTGTGGTTGTTCATTAGGTGATGGGAAATATGCAATATGTATACAACATAATATACTTACCTTCCTTGAAAATCCCTCTATACCGCCAAAGATGACAATATTGTATCTTGAAAAAAATGCATTGGAATTAAAAGTGAAATTTACATTTACATTTAAGAAATGTTTAACATATTAACCTGCTTCCTTATTTATGTATTACCAGTTGATGAAGAACAACTCCAATTTCATACGTCATTGAACATTTGTCTACGAATAAGTAAGAATAAAAAGTTTAAATAACTTCTTAGATTTGATGGAGACATTATACATCTGAGTACCTTATCAATTTATCAATGTGGACGAGAGACAGGGGAGTAGGAACAGAGTATTTTTGCTGAGCAATGCAATGAAGCTGGATTATTCTGGCAATGATACCTGCACCGTCTACACGCTGCAGAGACTCCCTAACTCTTCACCATTGTACACGAAGGCCCATTGCTCTGAGACTTCCTTTGACCATTCTAAAGCCCACATGGGGCATCCTGGCCTTAATGGCACTGACTTTCTGGTCTAACTCTTCATCTGACAAATCAGAATAGCATTCCCTGACAGACATATTGTGTTCTTTCATCCTTCTGTAAAAAAAAGATAACCGTTACACTGTCATGAAATTTGATTATATATCGAATATGAAACAAATAGGACATGGCCTGATTATGAGTTGCCATGAAAGAAAGTTAGATTAATTCAACTGAAAATGGCGAGAACAGGCGTTCGTAGCTAAATACTTTTGGTTAGCCTGAGAATAAAAATGGCATGATTTATCATTCTAAGGTATGTATGCATGTAATATAGTAGAATGTTATGAACCGACACTGAATCGTGGGAGCTAACTACTAGCTATGAAAAAGTTGGACAGAAGAACGCCCAGTGCTGCTTACCTGAGATGCCATCATCACACAGTACTTCTTCGTCGGTGTCCGCTATGACTTCCTTTGTGTCGGAAAAAAGTAGCTTTCAGAACAATTATTTTTTATTGAAAATAAAAACGTTCACTCTTGACAAAAATACACAAATGTACCTCCATAGCATTTAACAATTTCCCTTTGAATAACCAGACCTTCATACAAACTTGCTCTGCAGAATTCTTGACACACAACCAAAGATGCTGCCATATCCTGCCAGCACGCCCACAAGTGAGCCACTCAGGCACAGAATGACACTACTCAATGTAATAAAGTAATGACTTTTCAAATAAGTTACCTTACACGTTATGTTGGTTGACAATTTGTTAGCTACGCGGTCCTTACGAACCACATCATTACAGCAGTATGTACCGGTATGCTAGCTAGCTACCTAACGTTAGTAGTTTTACATCAAACTTGCCAGTATATTACCTATAGGCTATCTAACTACCCAACATTTATTGACTCGATTATTCCCGTCACTTTTAGCTTAGCTAAATGGTATAGTTTTTGTGCGTTGTCAATGAACATTCGGGTGCTTTCGTAAATTTGCTCTGGCTATCTACACCGATTTCAGAGCACTCTCATCTGAGTGTACCAGAGTGCAGAATAATGGATTTACGAGTGCTCAACACACGTTTAATATGGCCCGTGTCAGTAAATGATGGCAAAAAAGCATAATTAAATTGTTTCCAGCAGCACAGTTACAGTCACCAACACTCTGGTTAACACGAAAACTGCCTTACCAGGTCTGCTAGGGTGAGTAAAATGGTCAGAATGGTCTAATTTGTGTATGAAAATAGCTAGACAACGTTAGCTTGGGTGCTTGACAGCCGTTGTAAGGCCAGAACGATCAAATCAACCCTACTCCTCAGCCCGAACGTCCAGTTTGCGCTCCGAGAGCGAAATGGTCTGAATTTACAAACGGACAATCAGACAACACTCTGAATTTATGAGCTCAGACACTCCAGATTGAATTTAAGAACACACCCAAAGTCAAAAAATGTCTAACTAGTAATTTGTTATGCTAACTAACTTGCAAGAGGTTGCATACAGTAGCAACAGCATCAACTACTGATAGAGAAGCAGAGAAAAGAGTAGTACGCTCAACTGAAAGTTCGGTTACACTACAATTAGGGTGTGGAAATGTTATGCCCCTTAGATATTAATTTAGAATCCTCCAATCCACTTATGCTGTAGCCTATTCCCGCCATCACGTTGTACAGCGCCATATTTGGACAAACCTACTCATTCCAGGATTTGGATTTTTTAAAAACTATTTTCTACATTAAAATAATAATAGTGAAGACATCACAACTATAAAATAACATATAAGGAATCAGAACAAAGTAGGACAGCCTACTCCTTCCTCCCCGTCGGGGAATTGAACCCCGGTCTCCTGTGTACCCTGCCCCCACAACACAGGGAGTCTTTAGCTAAATAGCCCAGTACTGTGCTGCAGATCATCACGTTGTACAGTGCCATATTTTCTGTTCCATCCTAACGGAAACCCATAGGGTTAATCAAATAAATTAAGCAAGTACCAGTCATAAGTTTGGACACACCTACTCATTCCAGGATTTTCTTTATTTTTTACTATTTTCTACAATGTAGAATAATAGTGAAGACATCACAACTATGAAATAACACATAGGGAATCAGTTAAGAACAAATTCTTATTTACAAGGACAGCCTACCCCTTCCTTCCCGTCGGGGAATTGAACCCCGGTCTCCAGCGTGCCCTCCCCGTCTCTGGTAATGCCAATATGGAAGACTATCGAATGCTTCTCAAAGATGCCCTCTGGTGGTCAAACTAACACTAACTTGCATTAACAGACAAAATGTTTACTCACACACCCGCAACCCATTTAAAACCTCTGGGTCGTGAGTGAATAAGAAAAATATAATATAATAATAATAATACAAAAAAATATATATACTCCAGTCAAATTTAAATGACTAAACAACTAAAAGCAGGTAGAGTGATTAAATAACTTAATCTCTGAAAATGTTTTCTTCAATCACTGTATTTTCAATATGTGACTCGTTTCAGGAACTACTTCACAGGAGACATATTTAGATGCTTTCTGGAACCTGTGAACTTTCATGTGCCGTAATAAACTTGTATGCCATTTGTAAATACGAATAAAATTGTTAACATACGAGCCTAGTTGGTTTATCCATGGAAAAAGACAGGAACCTTTCCGCTAGCCATGGTTAGTTGAGATAATGGATGGGTTGGACATGCCGAGAGATGAGTTCGGATTGGTCTGCCATGCAGCTTGGTTCTGTCTATAACATGAACTGCTCAGAATGTGAAGAGAATCTTTTCTACCACAGCTTTTTTTTTAAAGATATCATGAATAACAAAAGTGATGCCTCTGAGGAGTCTTCCGATGACAGTGATGGGAAAGAAACAGTGATCAACTGTGTTGAAGAAGAAGCTGACAACAGAGTGTGATAGGTAAGGAGATGGAGATAATTCTGGCGTTTGATTGCAAATATGCTGAGGGAGTCGAAAAGAGAACACAGAAGGCTGTTGTATAAAACATCTATATCCGGATTACATCTTCAAACTAAGGGCAACCAGGCGCAGTGGGCTAAGGCACTGCATTGCAGTGCTTGAGGCGTCACTACAGCCCCAGGTTTGGTCCCAGGCTGTGTCACAGCCGGCCGTGACCGGGAGACCCATGAGGCGGTGCACAATTGGCCCAGTGTCGTCCGGGTTAGGGTAAGGGTTTGGCCGGCCGGGATTTCCCTGTCTCATTGTGGTCTAGCGACTCCTTGTGGCGGGCCGGGCGCCTGCAAGCTGACTTCGGTCATCAGTTGGACGGTGTTTCCTCCAACATACTGCTTGGCAGGGTCATATTTCAGAGTACGCATGATCTTTACCTCTCCCGTAGGGGAGTTGCAGCAATGAGACAAGACTAACTTCGAACTGGGGAGAAAAAAAGAGGTACACTACAAGTACACAAAAATACAAAATGAAGGGCAACCATGGCATCCTTGATGTATAAGAGTCTAGCTAGCTACATTTTCATATATATTATACATTTCAAATTTGGTAAGAAAGTCAATTTCATTGCAAGTTAAAGTGTACTGTTAGCTAGCTAACTAATGTTAGCTGGCTGGTTGGCTCACTAGCTAACTCGCTAGCTAGCTAATTTTACAGATATGATCTGTGTAGTACTATTATTCCTATCTCAGTAAGCCATTTGCATTGCTAGTTATAGCCTAACGTTAGCTAGCTAACGTTGAGCCAAATTGGTTAGCTTTAGCTATCTGTATATATTTATGGATAGTGGCTAGCTATGACAATTAGTTTGTATTGCTAATAGTATGGGTTGGAATTATTACTTAGTTCACTTGGAAATGTACGACTTCAGTGCAGACAAGACAACTGGGAACTTGAAAAAAAAAAAAACCTCCAACTGGGAAAAATCGGTTTGAACGGTCATCCAACTCAGAATTCCAACTCGGGAACTCTGGCCTTTTTCTGTAGCCCCGACTTTCCGACCTGAAGCCCAGTGGCATCATGATTTGACCTTGTATTTTTCCAAGTTCTTGTCTTGAAATCACCCTTGGGTTCATTTTTTAGCTAGCTTGATAGCTACATGTCTAAACATATTCCATGATCCATCAAGTTAGCCAGGTATGTGTTTGGGTGATTACGGTCATCTATTCTATTTCATGAACATGTGTACATGTCTAGACAATAGTGATACTGCTACTATGCAAGTAACCATTTCACTGTACCGTTTACATTTTCTGTATCCTGGGCATGTAACAAATAAACTTAGATTTAATTTGATAAATTGTGTTTACCAGAGACGGTAATGTGAAAAACAACATGACCTGCACCAAAGTCAGATTAAGATATAGGCCAAGGACTGCTTTCACCACTTTTAGTCTTGAAATATTTGGTTGTTCACTACGCTAACTCACTCTGGTTACCACATGGCCTCACATGTGAATCCTGATGGATGGGGTTTAGAGGGTGTAAACGATGCTGAATGGGTGTAGACAAAGAAGTGCTCTCCAGTAGGTGTACCAAAACATTCAAGGGCCATTTTCTCAAAGGTGGGGTTTATCAAGTTTATCAACTTTGAAAGCATAATTACTTTCTCAATGTTCCTCAACTGCAGTGTTTGATATACCATTTTCTAGCTTTGAGTTTGTATTTTTATTCTATGTAAAAAAAAACATTTCAAATTTTGCTACATAGGACCTGTCTGTCTGGCCTCAAGGTCACTAGGCTGCTGATTATTGTGCACACCTGTCACCATAGTCACGCGCATCAGTGCCTAATGAAATTCACCTGGACTCCATAATCTCCTTGATTATCTGCCCTATCTATGTCACTCCCTTTGGTTCCTTCCCCAGGCATTATTGTTTCTGTTTCATGTCTATGAGTTTTCATGTTTTATATTATGTTTCGTTTATTCATGAAATGTATTCACTCCCTGAACTTGCTTCCCGACTCCCAGCATACGTTACAGAATAACGCCTCACCAAAGGGAAGCATCAGGGAGTGTTTATTTTATTTATTTTGTGTTTGAGGTGATGTTGAGTCCGGGTGTCAGTACCGCAGCTACCAGGGAGGCCTCAGCCGGTTCGCCGGACTCTCATGCCTCAGCTGGCTCGATAGGCTCCCATGTCTCAGCGGGTTCGATAGGCTCCCATGCCTCAGCTGGGTGAACAGGTTCCTGTGCCTCGGACGAAGCAACCGGGGAGGTCTCAGCTGGCTCATCAGGCTCTCACGCCTCAGCCGGTTCGTCAGGTTTCTGCGCCTCAGCAGAGGCGACAGGTCCGCTCCTGATCCCGGGATCGTCCCTTTGTTTGGCATCCTGCGGCTGGAGCCGTGTGCCGGGGAGGGGGTACTGTCATGTATACTCTATCTCCGGCGCTCTAGTTAGCCATGCTCCTGCGCCTCAGCCGGATTGACAGGTCCCTGAGGTGACCGGTCTGCTCCTGGGGGGGGGTACTTTCACATGTGCTCCCTCTCTGGCCTCTAGGTCACCAGGCTACTGATTATTGCACACACCTGTCACCATAGTCACGCACATCAGTGCCTAATGACATTCACCTGGACTCCATAATTTCCTTGATTATCTGCCCTATCTATGTCACTCCCTTTGGTTCCTTCCCCAGGCATTATTGTTTCTGTTTCAGTTTCATGTCTGTGCGTTGTTCGTGTTTCTTCTTTTGTATTATGTTTCGTTCATTCATTAAATGTATTCACTCCCTGAACTTGCTTCCCTCCCCCAGCGCACACGTTACAGGACCGAATCGATCTGGATGTTCACATATGTTCTCAAACCAGTGAGATTATTAACCTTCATCAAGAATATGAGCAAAATGGAATTATTTTATTTGTCATATAATAGCCCTTATGCACATTCCATGATCGAACGTTCTAAACACACTTCCTATCGGTGTGGCAATTTCCGGTCAGCCTAGTTGTTATCGACGATATAACGTTACTACCACTATGTCGCAGTTTTTTACTAGGTGTCTTCAGGACTTGCCATCAAATTAATATTAATGATGTACATCGAATTGTTAAATCAGCCTCCGAGACTCCTGCTAGCAAGAATGAAAAGGGGTTCAAGATGTATATAGGAAGCTACATAGACACCTATGAAGGTGAGTACCAAGTCAGTGACAGATATAATGTTAGCTACAATCATTAGCTAGCTTATTTAACTATTAACTGTAGCTAGCTAGTTACTTCGTAAAATTATGTAACGTTGACAGAATCTATCTGAGAATGTGTGTCTTTTCTTTAGCTTGGTTAAGTTATGCTTGCTAGCTATATTTGCTAGCTAAAAATAACTGTTATTCATGTCTTCTACACAGTATCTAACAAAGATACTTTGACAGGGGAGATCACTGTGAGGGCTGCCTTTCACAGGTCCATGAGGAAGATTGAAAAGCCGCACAGCATGAGAGTAGGGAAATGTTATAGATAGGTACTAAGGACCTTGTTAAACATCTCCTGTGAGACACTGTCATCATGGTCAAAATGTGTTGGAGACCGTGTCAACGTTACATCTTATCAGTAGATAGATATTTTAATTGCCAATTTAGAATTGCCCACTTAACAGGTTATTTGGTAAAGATCTGTTGATGCAGTGTTTGGTAATTGTGTTACTGAGACACAATCTATTCCTGTATAGTTTAATGAGCCCCTAGTTAATAAGACTAGACACTACTATGTTTATTGTTACTTATGGGCCGCATCATTCTTGTTTCTCACTTCAGTCACTTCACAGATGGTGTTAAAGCACTCCGTACCAGTGATAGTGGTTCAAAGCCACTGCTCCTGTGTTGCAGGAAGTGCTCTGTGCAATCATCTGGTGGCCCTTCTTTATCAGACAGCGCACTACTCTCAACTAAACATTCCTGCTGCACCACCAGTTCACAGCTGCAGACACAGAACAGCGTTGGCACAAGCCAAGAACACTTGTGAGTCTATCAATATCCATTAAAAAATGCACCTGAAAGGTATTCAGCCTATGTAACAGTAAATCCTTGTTAATTAGGGTGTGAAACCAGGTCCGGTTGATGAGATAGAGTTCCGTACACCTACTAACTCGTGTGCTGATGGAATAAGGTAAGTTGGAGGTTCCTAGAATGGAAACATTTTAGAAAACATTTTCTGGTGATTGTATCCAGATGATAATGACAAATGTTTGGGACAAAGACTGGTGGTAAATATATCATCTATAAATCTGTATATTTTAATTCATTTTATTTGAACTTTCGGGCTTGTGCTCTTTCAGATGTTAAGGTTTTAAAATGTTTTGCAGAAGTTCTCTCTACAAAGCACTCAATGGATAAATGCCTGACATGGACCTTCTCCTCGTCTCAGAAACGTATGCCAACTTTTCTCCACTTACTGCCCCTCTTGTGACAACAATGGAAATGTGTGGTTGAGTCCGCCTTTGGGCCAGTGCAAGCCGGCAGTGTTCTGTCCTATCAGCTTCCACAGCCAAAGACCCGTGAAATTGTGAAGCTTGCCGATGACACTTCTCCACCAATACTTCCATTAGATGGCTACAGGCTTCAGGCTTCCCAGTGTGCTTACGTCCTTAGCCATCAGAGCAGTTCCACCTCAAGGCATTAGAGACAACCTACGAGATGTCACACAAAGTCGAGGTTGCTACAAGGGAGCAGAGCAGCAGCCCGGAATGGCATCAGTTCAGGAAATTGAGACTAACATCCTCTCGTTTCCGAGAGGTTTGCCATGTTCGCGGAGAGACCTCAGCTGACCACCTAGCTGAGCGGATTTCAAGGGATCTGGTATGCAGATGGAGATGAAGATACAGAATGGAGAGCTGAAGTTGAAGAGATCTCATGCTTACTACTGGCAGGTGCAAGGTCAAATCCTTCTCACAGGTTGTAGCTGGTATGACTTTGTCATCTGTGCACAGGAGGACGTCCTAGTTGAAAGGATATATAAAGATCTATAGGTTTCAAAAACTATAAGAGAGAAGGTTGACCACTTTTGTTTTTACCACTACTTGCAGAAGTGTCTCTCGCACCTGAATGGATCCCCTGCATGGGTGCCAAGTTTAGTGGTTTTATGAAAAATAAGTATTGATGTTCTTGTGAAGAAATCTACAGTAGAATAGATATGTTTAAAAAAAATGTATTTCAGCAAATGTTCAACAGTTCAGTTAATCAATTACACATCTCTAACATTGTATTCTATCTTGCATTCTGGCTATTCTGTGTTTACTTGATTTCTTTCCCCCACCCCTGTTACTCATTGCCTAATTAAAGCCAATACAAGCTCCACACAAACGTTTGATACATGTCGTAGATAAACAAATTATTATTTTGCTGCTAATAAGCAAATAAACACATGTACATTTACACTGGCTTTGGCCCATGCTCTGGACCGGATCAGAGATGGCACAGTCCATAGGCAGCGCACCTTGTTCTTCATCCCTGTCAGTCAGAGCAGGAGGTTTCAGTCTTCTTTCCCAAACACCAGATCTCTTTTGAATGTGCCAGTTCCACGCGAAGACCGTAGGAACAACACCTCTTTTTAGGTATTGCCGCTCCCCAGTTTTTCCCTCAACAAAGTCACTTTCGACAAAATATGTACTACACACCTTTGTGTGTTTGGTGACAGCAAAGTTGTCACGACGTACTGCCACCAACCACCTTTTTCTGAGCTCTACATCAACCGGGAAACGATGGAAGCTCACAATACCAATACATTTGGAAGAAACTGAACACAGAGGCACTGAACAATGTTCATTAGCACCTCCTTCGCGGGGCTGTAATTTAAACGTAGTCATTGCGAACTATTTCAGTCAGAAATGCATCGACGATAGCTAGTAAGCTAATGATAAAAACAATAGCAGAACTCGCTCCGGAAGTCATCAACCTGATCGGAAGTCAATTAGAACGTTGGAGGCGGTATAATGCATAGAGCCTATTGCTATCAATATAGCATTAAAAAACATTTGAGATTGCATTGTGGGGATAATGCCAGGATGTCATACTCCTACTGAGGAATAGAACCGTCTTTTCAGACAACAGCTGATAATCAGCTGGCGGGAAACAACGCAATATTGCATTCTCAGTATGGGTGAGCCTAGTATGATATTCGTTGCTTACTGCATACATTTGACTAAACGGTACATTCTAAATAGGATGTAGTATGATTAGTACACAGTATGTCGTTTTAGTAATTAGTAGGTAAGGCCGACACGGCCACACACACAGACACTGGAGCAGGCACAATCTGTTGATGCAGTGCACGTTTCACAGCCATGACCCTGAAGGACGTGCACAAAGAATCATCTATCAGAGAACCGCACAGATTGTACAAATGGTAACCAACTAGGTAATCTGTTCTCAACGATATGGATAGATACATGTTAGATTATGTAGAATAAACTACATAACACCATTAATCAATATACTGTATACTGTATTATATACTTTGCTTAGAAGAACCTATAAGAAGATTAGCAATTGGTTTGGCAATATCGTCATTATCACATGCCCAAAGCCAAGTAATAGGATAGCACTCAGAAAGAGTGAATGATAGCTAGATTGTCATGTACAACTCAGTAACAGCGTGGTGATATTCAGAGCTTGAAAATGTAAAAGTATACAGAGAGGGAGGGATGGATTGATGGAGCCCTAAACTGACTGTGCTAATTTGGGAGTGCCTTCAGGGAGTCATAGACATGCTGTTCACACAGAGAGAGCTGACTGCCGACATAGATAACAGGCTCCATGTGTGTGTGTGTGTGTGTGTGTGTGTGTAACCGACATGTCAGAGACAAACAGGTCTGCAGTAGAGGTAAAGGGAAGGGCTTGTTCAGTATCTGAGAGAGAAAGAGAGTGAGCGAGAAAGACAGTGAGAGAGAAAGAGTGAGGAGACTAAGTGAGTGACTGAGGGAGACAGACCGAGAAAGTGAGAGTGAATAAGAGGAAGAAGGGAGAGAGTGAGGTGGAGATAGAGAAAGAAAGGGAAAATGGAGATAAAACATGTCATATACAGGAGAGTAGCAGGATAAAATCAGTCATTGATTTTACATGTCCTCCAATAAACACTCATTTGAAACCTCATCAAATTAACTATTTCTCATTTCCAGGGTCATTGTTTCAGAAGACAAACCCTACTGTCTTTTGATTACTTTCACAGTTTCATATAGGGCTGTATAAATGCCCACTGACTTTCACAAGCCAATCTCCAACCACTCTCTCTCCTAACCACTAACTGGGCCTGAGTACATTTACATTTACATTTAAGTCATTTAGCAGACGCTCACAACCAAAGCTTGAAGAAACATGGTGAAACAGCACGAATACTACATTTCTTCTTGCTGAGCCAATCAGATCAGAATATTATTACGTTTGGAATGACAACAAACAGTATTAATGCCGCCGGAAGCCAGCTGCTTAGTCATAAATTAACGAACAAATCCTTTTTTGGTAATTAAGTAGGCAAGTGACATAATCATTTGTTAATTACTAACACACAACCGTGTTGACATTTGAGAAGAGGGTTGAGGTATACGGCGCAGAAAGCCCATTAACCTGTGTCGCTTCCTCATCTCGTCTCATGGACAGGAATACAGATTTAGGATCTTAATTTGGTCACTCTTTTGTTGCTGAGAATTTTCCTGCACGGCAGGAAATGCAAACTTGTAGTGTATGAGTTTAGTTTGTAATTTCCACTTTGAAAATTCAGACTTGATTTGACCTAACAAAAAAAATGAATCAACCCCTACAATAATGTCCACACACTATAATCCACTTAATAATTCACATTTCCTGTTGCTAGAGGATTATTTTGCTGCTGAAGCAAACTGGCTCAAATTAAGATCCTACATCTATACATCACACCGATTTAGATTTCCTGTCAAATCTGCATTTAACCATGAACAAACAAACTTACACAGGCCATGTGTCTCTGTAAACACATAGAGAAACACAGCTTGTATGTAGTCAATAAGGGATCAATTAAAGATATAGGATCTTCATTTGATCACCCTGTTGCAGGAGAACTTTCCTGTTAAATGTTAAACTTTGAGTGTATTTGAGGTTTAAAAAGGCTTCTGAAGTTTGTAATTTCCACTTTTAAATTTCAGAAATCAGAAATCAACCCCTACAAAAATGTCCATCAATTATAATCTACATAATAATTTGCATGCCAGTTTTCCATTGGATGATTGACAGGTAGGGCAGTGTATTTCACCAGGGAGGAGTGGAAGAGGAGGAGGGGAGTAGGAGATGAGACTCCTAGGTCCATCTCCAACTGGGGGATTTCCAGCAACACAATGGAAGATGGAGAGGGAGAGGGTGCAACATGTGGAGTGATTGCCTTCAAAGTACTGCAGAGGTACTGGCTGGGGCAGCGCATTGACTACAATACAATTTCCCTAACAATTTCCAAACACATCAACACAGAAGATGTAGTGCCCGAGGTGTGCTGCTATGGTATGTGACAGGCTACAGAGAGCTACAGAGCACAACACTGATATACAGCTGGGAAACAATAAAGAGGTTTGCTGTGAACTGCCTCAGAAGAGGATATATCCTCAGGTAAAATAGAGGAGGTAAAATATGGATTGCTTTTCCCTTTGTCCAACACCTCGCCGTTCTAAACAAGAATTAGGCTGGGGTTCTATCAGAATGCCCATTAGGCTGGGGTTCTATCAGAATGCCCTTTAGGCTGGGGTTCTATCAGAATGCCCATTAGGCTGGGGTTCTATCAGAATGCAGATTAGGCTGGGGTTCTATCAGAATGCAGATTAGGCTGGGGTTCTATCAGAATGACGATTAGGCCGGGGTTCTATCAGAATGCCCATTAGGCTGGGGTTCTATCAGAATGCAGATTAGGCTGGGGTTCTATCAGAATGCCCATTAGGCTGGGGTTCTATCAGAATGCAGATTAGGCTGGGGTTCTATCAGAATGCCCATTAGGCTGGGGTTCTATCAGAATGACGATTAGGCCGGGGTTCTATCATAATGCCGATTAGGCTGGGGTTCTATCAGAATGCCGATTATGCTGGGGTTCTATCAGAATGCTGATTAAGCTGAGGTTCTATCAGAATGCCCATTAGGCTGGGGTTCTATCATAATGCTGATTAGGCTGGAGTTATATCAGAATGCAGAATAGGCCGGGGTTCTATCAGAATGTAGATTTGGACGGAATTCTAGATCAGAATGCAGATATAGCTAAGTTGTAAATCAGAAGGCAGATACAGTATGACCTGATTTCTAAATCAGAATGCAGCTTTTGAGTTCCATAGATCAGAATGCAGATTTGGCTGCAGTTTTAGAACCACTCTACATTTCTCTGGGGCAGAGCCATGCCACAGATTTCATCGCTCTCCCTTTATCTCTCAGTTGAATCTTTAAAACAGCCCAAAGCCCAACAGAGACAGACGACTGTTCCTTTTGTTCAAATATTCATGGCCCCTCTCTCATCTGTCATCTAAAGACAGAAACATACACACACACCAGAGACACTAGGCCCTCCATGGAATGAGATTGACACCCCTGCCATAGAGAAACTTCACAGGTGGTGTGTGCGTGTGTGGATGTTCACAAGGGTTGTGTATCCACGTGGTCGACAGCATGCTAGCTTCATACAGCCTCAGCTCAGCAGGTAGGGAGATAGTGCTTCCCTCAGCTCTTCTCGTAATCAAAGTGTAAACAGTGCTGAACCAAAATTGGGTTACCTGGCTGTTAAACTGACAAAGAGCCTCCCATCTCCAACCCATCAGCCCCGACTCCTCATAGACTCACATTAAAATCCCACCAAAAAACACACCTAAATAAATCCCTCAAACCACACTCATGTGCATCCGTCACTCGCATAAAATATTTCAGAAAATTCACCAGGGATCTTGGAAGAGCTTTTTTCTTCCCCCAAAGATGGAGAAAATGAGGAGTAGGAAATGTTAGTGAGTAAATTTAGACTTTTTGCTTTCATTGCTATTTTGGGGATGTTATGATGTGTGTAAGGTGGTTTCATATTCATATGCTCACATGGATAATATTCATTCTTCCACATACTGTGCCTGTAAGTGCCCCATTTACAGTGCTATCAGAAAGTACCCCTTGACTTTTTCCACATTTTGTTGTGTTACAGCCTGAATTTAAAATGGATTAAATTGTGATTTTGTGTCATTGGCATACAAACAATACCCCATAATGTTAAAGTGGAATTATGTTTTAAGCCATTTTTACTAATTCATTACAAATTCAACGCTGAAACGTCTTGAGTCAACCCCTTTGTTATGGCAAGGCTAAATAAGTCAAATGAGAAGTTGCATGGCCTCACTCTGTGTGCAATGAATGACTACATCATCTCTGTACACCACACATAAAATTATCTGTAAGGTCCCTCAGCTGAGCAGTGAATTTCAAACACAGATTCAACCACAAAGACCTGGGAGGTTTTCCAATGACTCAAAAGGGCACCCATTGTTAGATAAAAAAAGCAGACATTGAATATCCCTTTGAGCATGGTGAAATTATTAATTACATTTTGGATGGTGTATCAATACACCCTGTCACTACAAAGATACAGGTGTCCTTCCTAACTCAGTTGCTGGAAAGGAAGGAAACTGCTCAGGGATTTCACCATGAGGCCAATGGTGACTTTAAAACAGTTACAGAGTTTAATGGCTGTTACAGGAGAAAACTGAGGATGAATCAACAGCGTTATAGTTACTCCACAATACTAACCTAAATGACAGAGTGAAAATAAGGAAGCCTGTACAGAATACAATTTATTCCTAAACATGCATCCTGTTTGTAATAAGGCACTTAAGTAAAACTGTTAAACTTCTTGGCGCACCCATCCCGTCAGCGGGATAATTTTTGGCAGAGCGCCAAATTCAAATTAAATTACTAAAAATATTTAATTTTCATGAAATCACAAGTGCAATATAACAAAACACATCTTAGCTTGTTGTTAATCCACCTGGCGTGTCAGATTTCAAAAAAGCTTTTCGGCGAAAGCCAACCAGGCGTTTATGTAAGGACATCTCTCTCAGTAGACAAAACTTTACAAACAGCTAGCAGCAAAGTAGATTGGTCACAAAAGTCAGAAAAGCAATAAAATGAATCGCTTACCTTTGATGATCTTCGGATGTTTGCACTCACGAGACTCCCAGTTACACAATAAATGTTCCTTTTGTTCCATAAAGATTATTTTTATATAGAAAATACCTCCATTTGGTTGGCGTGTTATGTTCAGAAATCTACAGGCTCGAGCGGTCAAGACTGGGGCAGACGAAAATTCCAAAAAGTATCTGTCAAGTTCGTAGAAACATGTCAAACGTTTTTTTATAATCAATCCTCAGGTTTACAATAAATAATTGATAATATTTCAACCGGACTGTAGCTTTTTCAATAGGAGAGAGAGAGAAAATGTCTGCTCCAAGCTGCTCGCGCATGCAAAACTCTGCTGGCACCCAGCCATCCACTGACGCGATGTGATCTTTCTCGCTTATTTTTCAGAATAAAAACCTGAAACTATGTCTAAAGACTGTTCAGACCATGTGGAAGCCATAGGAAAAGGAATCTGGTTGATATCCCTTTAAATGGAGGGAAGGCATGCAATGGAACAAGGGAGCTTTCAAAATAGAAGGCACTTCCTCTTTGGATTACGTTTTTCATCCAAACATCAAAATACTGCCCCCTACACCCAAGAGGTTAAAAACGTGGAAAAGAAATTCATGTCCTGAATACAAAGCATTATGTTGGGGCAAATCCAGCACAACACATCACTGAGTAAGTATCACTCTTCATATTTTCAAGCATGTTGTTGGCTGCATCATGTTATGGCTTGTCATCAGCAAGGCCTAAGGATTTTTTTAAGGGTAAAACTAAACAAAGTAGAGCTTAGCACATGCAAAATCCTTGCAAAATCCTTGAGGAAAACGTGGTTAGTCTGCTTTCCAACAGAAACTGGGAGACAAATTCACCTTTCAGCAGGACACTAACCTAAAACACAAGGCCACATATATACTGGAGTTGCTTACCAAGACAACATAGAATGTTCCTGAGTGGCTTAGTTACAGCTTTGACTTAAATGGGCGTGAAAATATATGGCAAGACTTGAAAATGGCTGTCTACCAATGATCAACAACCAACTTGACAGAGCATGAAGAATTTTTGAAAGAATAATGTGGGCAAAGTTCTTACTGACTTACCCAGAAAGACACAGCTGTAATCACTGCCAAAGGTGATTCTAACATGTATTTACTCAGGAGTGTGAATACTTATGCAAATTAGATATTTCTGTATTTCATTTTCAATACATTCGCAAAAATGTCTAAAACATGTTTTACTTTGTCATTACGGAGTATTGTGTGTAGATGGGTGATTATTATTATTTTAATACATTTGACATTTATGCTGTAACACAACAAAATGTGGAATAAGTCAAGATGTATGAATACTTTCTGAAACCCCTGTGTGGTTGCAAAGTGTTTTCTGAAAACCATAATGACATCAACACAACTTTTCTTTCTTACGTTGGGTTCTTCTCAGAAGTGTGACTGTCAACGAGCCAGTTCCCTTCATTAGCAGCATCCGCGATCATGGTTCTTCCATAACCTCCCTATATCCTCCTGGAGTCCAACTGGATAACAGCTTTCTGCGTGAAAGTATGGCCTATAGGGACTTCCTGTCACTGCAACAACAGCTGACACCAGTAATCCATAGAGAAAAAGGGCTGCCATGTTAACTCGCTAATTAATAACCTCTAAGGTATAATCCCCCTTTCCTCTCCATACTCTTCCCTCTTTAATTTCACATTCATGTCATCCAATTGACATCAGCTAAATCAAATCAAATCAAATGTATTTATAAATCCCTTCTTACATCAGCTGATAATCACAAAGTGCTGTACAGAAACCCAGCCTAAAACCCCAAACAGCAAGCAATGCATAGCCTTAAAGCTATAAGCTATAGCCTTAAATCACATTACAGATCATTTCAGACCCTCTACATCTCACACACCTGTTTCTACCGACTTCACATGTGAGAACTAACGGGATAATATTATGATGCTTGGCTTTGTCATGTGACCAATTACCTAATTCTTACAGTAATACTAGGAGGATACCGAGACACTTTTTTATGTGTTTCATATCTCCACCAATCTATCAACGTTCTCTCAGTCATTTTGAAAGCTTTGTTCTGTCGGTGTCTGAAAATAACGTGCAACAAAGAATGACAGTGACAGCAGACAAAAGGGTATAATTACACCCTCACTTTCTTTCCCTACATATCATCTTTTATCTGTTATGTCTGCTTCTCTGTCATAGGACAGACAGGGACATAATTAAACGTATTGTGTGGAAGAAATATACAATCGAAGCAGCAATCACACTATGGCAACCAGACAGCTAACTCTTTGCTAATGCAAAGTGTACTCCGTGCCAAGGCTATATGAATAAGTAAAAACCTCAGAAAACAACAGTCTTACTCAGATAGCATTGAACAAAATGGCTGGCCAGGGAAAATTGTATTATTAAAAGGATTTATTAATATATTACAAAATAAATCTTGCTCACAGACGTTAGGACAGGTTTAGGACGTTGAACGTGTAAAATATATCTTCAAAGTTGTCATTTCATTAAATTGTCTGTCAGGGAATCGAATGGGACTCATTAATAAAAGTTAATATCCTGAAAAAAGGACAAAAGTTCTTGCAAATTTTTATTAATATCATTACTCATCTGTCATCCTGTGCGAGGTAGACTATGCGGGAAGGTGTCACTTTGAGCTTTTTTCCCCATTAAATATATCTCATCTAGCTTAGTTCCTTCTATTAGTGCACGATAAAACAGTGACCAGACAAACCGCTCAACCACAGAAAAGCACAGTCATGATAAAGGCACAATCTGGGATATTTCCTGGTGTTCAATGGTTACACTTCTCCAACCCCATCCTTCAGCTTTATACCAAACCAAGTTGCAGGCTTACATTAGGGGTTGAAACATAAACTCAGGATTGTGCCTTTAAGGCCATCATTGCAAATTATGACAGACCAGTGAAGGCTCCTCAGTGTAGGAAGGGGAAGGCCATTCTCCTCAGTAAATTATTTAAAAAATGTAAGTAGTGAAACATTTTAAAAAGTTATTATTTTTATATAAAACTAATATTAAATATATTTATGTCACCAAATAATTGATTAAAACACTGTTTTGTAAAGAAGGTCTACAGTAGCCTCAGCAGGGTAGCACCAGTAGGGTAGCACCATGGTGTAGCTGGAGGACAGCTAGCATCTGTCCTACTCTGGGTACATTGACTTCAATACAAAGCCTAGGAGGCCCATGGTTCTCACCCCATTCCAAAGACTTCCACAGTAATTATGACAGCTAAGGACCCTGGGACGAAAACACCTCCCTCTGCAACTGGATCCTGGACTTCCTGACGGGCCTCCCCAATTTGGTAAGGGTAGGTAACAACACATCCACCTCACTGATCCTTAACACGCACCTCAGAGGTGCGTGCTCAGTCCACTCCTGTACTCCCTGTTCACTCATGACTGCACGGCCAGGCACAACTCCACAACACCATCATTAAGTTTGCCGATGACACAACAGACGAGACAGCATATAGGGAGGAGGTCAGAAACCTGGCAGTGTGGTGCCAGGACAACAACCTCTCCCTCAACGTGATCAAGACAAAGGAGATGATTATGGACGACAGGAAAAGGAGGACCGAGCACGCCCCCATTCTCATCGATGGGTCTGCAGTGGAGCAACAGACGAGACAGCATATAGGGAGGAGGTCAGAAACCTGGCAGTGTGGTGCCAGGACAACAACCTCTCCCTCAACGTGATCAGGACAAAGGAGATGATTATGGACTACAGGAGAAGGAGGACCGAGCACGCCCCCATTCTCATTGACGGGTCTGCAGTGGAGCAGGTTGAGAGCTTCAAGTTCCTTGGTGTCCAAATCACCAAGAAGCTAACATGGTCCAAGTGCACCAAGACAGTCGTGAATAGGGCAAACCTATTCCCTCTCAGGAGACTGAAAAGATTTGGCATGGGTCCTCAGATCCACAAAAGATTCTACAACTGCACCATCGAGAGCATCCTGACTGGTTGCATCATTGCCTGGTATGGCAACTGCTCGGCCTCAGACCGCAAGGCACGACAAATTGTAGTGCGGTACAACCCAGTACATCACTGTGGCCAAGCTTCTTGCCATCCAGGACCTCTATACCAGGTGGTGTCAGAGGAAGGCCCAAAGAATTGTCAAAGACTCCAGCCACCCTAGTCATAGACTGTTCTCTGTGCTGCCGCACTAGAAGCTGTACCGGAGTACCAAGTATAGGTCCAGAAGGCTTCTAAACTGCTTCTTCCCCCAAGTCATAAGACTATTGAACATCTAATCAAATGGCTACACAGACTACTTGCATTGCCCCCCCCCCTCTTTTACGCTGCTGCTACTCTGTTATTATCTATGCATAAGTCACTTTAATAACTCTACCCACATGTACAGTATATATTATCTCAATTACCTCGACTAACCGGTGCCCTCGCACATTGACTCTGTACCGGTATACCCTGTATATAGCTTTGCTATTGTTATTTTACTGCTGCTCTTTAATTATTGGTTACTTTATTTTTTATTTTTTTTTCTTAAAACTGCATTGTTGGTTAAGGTGCTCGTTAGTAAGCATTTCAATGCAAGGTCTACTACACCTGTTGTATTTGGTGCATGTGACAAATAATATTTGATTTGAACTTCCGGAAGACGTCCTCCAACCTATCAGAGCTCTTGCAGCAACTGCCATGTTTTCCACCTAATCAAAGGATCAGAGAATTAATCTAGTACTGAAAGCATAATCTACAGCCAGCTAGCACTGCAGTGCATACAATGTGGTGAGTAGTTGACTTAAAGAGAGAGAAAGACAATAGTTTAACAGTTTAACAGAGAGAGTTAGCAATATTTGGTAGTATTTTTTAAATACTTTCACATTCACTTCCTAGCTAATGCAGGTAGGTAGTTTAGCCTACTCAAACACCCAGTGTATTCATTCCACCAATTCTGTTGAAAAACATTTATTAAACGCAAACGGAATGAAACCTCATGATGGGTACAGGGAAAATGTGAGTATCATTTAGTAGCCTAAACCTATCAATGTCATATTGAGCTGGGTAAATGGAATATGAATGACAGTCATCCAATATGCTGTAATAGAAATAAGGCCATACTTATAAAAAACATACAATATCATCTGTCCTCATCTTAAACGGCACCCACTGCCACTGATAAAGCCTTGACAAAGTTACGGTAAGACATGATGTGACAGAGGCAGAAAGAGTAATGTAATTTCAGAATATATATGATCTCTACACCTGTCTGTGTGTGTCACTCTCGCAGCTACAGCCGCTGAGACATGTACATTTCTATCCCCAGGCCCAAATGTCACACCTATAGCAGGAGATTAAGAGACCGTCTGAGGCTTAAGTTTAGCTTTAAGGCATCATGAAAGCCTTGAATACGTTCAAAGCCTCATCTTTCATGTGAAAGGCCTTTTCCTAATATACAGGCAGGAGATATAAAGGTGTTAACTGCCCCTGTCTTTCGGCCTGATTCATCCTGCTGCATCAGCTCCACATTTTCCGCTTTCTTATTTTACCTAACAGGCAAAAATTCGAAATGATGGACCAGTGTCTCAGGGAAATAATAGGGTCTGCTCAGCTGATTGGCTAAAATACAAATGTCACTGATCTGAATGTGCCAATTCCTTATGCTACTAGCACCACTACTGCTATTACAATCACAACCAATAGGGAATGTAATGCATGCTGTATACTACCACTACCATCCCTACCAGCCTGGTCTTAGAGCAAAACATATTTAATTTGACTAAAAGCCATGCCACTCTATTTAGTATGACATATTTAGTATGACATGTTACTTCACGCTAGGTTACATTACATTGACTAGACATAACATAGTAAACGTAAATCCGGGAGAGTCAAATTAGTATGATACAGTGTGTTAAGTTTGGTATGGACAGCCGGTTACTGTAAGGGGTGCGTAACTGGTGGCAGGGAAGTCAGACGCAGGAGAGCAGAACTAGGTAATAGCAGGAGCAGTTTAATTCCAAAACCAACGACATCAAGAAAATAACAACTTGGGTACAAAACCCAACGCGCACCAGTCAACATGTGCCCAAGAACTTACAAACAAACAATACCACACAAAGACATAGAGGGAACAGAGGGTTAAATACACAACACGTAATGAGGGAAATGAAAACCAGGTGTGTGGGAAAACAAGACAAAACAAATGGAAAATGAAAAAATGGATCGGCGATGGCTAGAAGACCTGTGACGTCGACCGCCGAACACCGCCCGAACAAGTAGAGGAACCGACTTCGGCAGAAGTCGTGACAGTTACTTAAGGCAAAAATGAAAGGAGGGTGGTTGGTCGGGTTGGAGTATAACGCAAACGTCTAGCAACCCAAAGGATGCATGTTCAAATATCATCGCAGAAAACTTTTGCATTTTAGCTAATTAGCAACTTTGCAACTACTTACTACTTTTTAGTTACTTTGCAACTACTTATCATGCTAGCTAACCCTTCCCCTAACCCTAACCTTAACCCTTTAACATAACACCTAGACCTATCGCCTAAACTTAACCCCTAACCTAAAGTAGTATATCATACTAAAGCAGTCGAATGTAATATCATACTAAACGGGTCAAATGCGATCAAGACGTAGTATACTATACATCCTACAATTCATATTATATTGTACGACCGCTATTACATTGGTAGGCTAATGTAATATAGTAATATCATACTAAATGTAGTGGTAGGATTTTAGTAAAATAGACCAGGTTTTCCCTACTACTAACAAAATATATTAGGATGGATGAAACCTTGAGATGAGAAAGACCTTGGAAATTCAGACTTAATAATAGAACAGTTATGCTCCATCCCTTATATGTCCTCACACGTTACTTCACAGTGTCTTTGAATAAATAAAGAGCACAATACTTCACACATGCCACCATTATCTGCAGTGCATCTTCTCAGTCCTTCTCATGGAACCAAAAAGAGAGATAATCTCACCTCTACTATCCCCTGCATATTCATTTCCTTTCCACTTTAGCTTGTCGTTATCTGTGGACTGAGCAGCAGTCGCAGGCACACGACTTGGGCTTCCATGAGGTCCAGGGCAACCGGTCCTCCATTTTGAATCCCAGTGGAGAGCTCTGAACATGGTTGATGGTAACATGAGCCAAAAATCCCAGAACCACACAGGGGGACCTAGTGAATGACCTGCAGAGAGCTGGGACCAAAGTAACAAAGCCTACCATCAGTAACACACTACGCTGCCAGGGACTCAAATCCTGCAGTGCCAGACGTGTCCCCCTGCTTAAGCCAGTACATGTCCAGGCCCGTCTGAAGTTTGCTAGAGAGCATTTGGATGATCGGGAGAAGATTGGGAGAATGTCATATGGTCAGATGAAACCAAAATATAACTTTTTGGTAAAAACTCAATACGTCGTGTTTGGAGGACAAAGAATGCTGAGTTGCATCCAAAGAACACCATACCTAATGTGAAGCATGGGGGTGGAAACATGCTTTGGGCTGTTTTTCTGCAAAGGGACCAGGACAACTGATCCGGGTAAAGGAAAGAATGAATGGGGCCATGTATCATGAGGTTTTGAGTGAAAACCTCCTTCCATCAGCAAGGGCATTGAAGATTAAACGTGGCTGGGTCTTTCAGCATCACAATGATCCCAAACACACCGCCCGGGCAATGAAGGACTGGCTTCGTAAGAAGCATTTCAAGGTCCTGGAGTGGCCTAGCCAGTCTCCAGATCTCAACCCCATAGAAAATCTTTGGAGGGAGTTGAAAGACCGTGTTGCCCAGCAACAGCCCCAAAACATCACTGCTCTAGAGGAGATCTGCATGGAGGAATGGGCCAAAATACCAGCAACAGTGTGTGAAAACCTTGTGAAGACTTACAGAAAACGTTTGACCTCTGTCATTGCCAACAAAGGGTATATAACAAAGTATTGAGATAAACCTTTGTTACTGACCAGATACTTATTTTCCACCATAATTTGCAAATAAATTCATTAAAAATCCTACAATGTGATTTTCTGGATTTTTTTTCTAATTTTGTCTGTCATAGTTGAAGTGTACCTATGATGAAAATTACAGGCATCTCTCATCTTTTTAAGTGGGAGAACTTGCACAATTGGTGGCTGACTAAATACTTTTTTTGCCCCACTGTACCTACAGTTTTCAGCAACTAACCAATGGAGTAGAAATATACATATTTTTTGTTCACATTCAATACCAGTCAGCCCTGAGACATGCGTTGAGATTCAACGGTCTGGTGTCATCCACATCACAAACCGCTCCACACTAGAAACCAGTCACTCTACTGTACATTACTAATGCACCATTTCCCCAATTCCTACTTGATCGCCTCAGATGCCCCAAACTATTAAGTACGTTCTGATGTCTTCTCATAAAAAAACAACAACAACAAGATGTTTGTGATCTTTCAAGGATGGTTACACCAATTTCTCAAGCTCTGACAGAGACACAAGACAAGGGCATGTCAACAGAGGCACTCGGCTGGTTTCGCACAAAGTCCTTCCCCCTTCCCTTTACAGAGGGTGGAGAGGGTAGAGAGAGGGGAGCCTTGTGTTGTTGTCCTCCTTGTGACTTCTTGGTCACACTGTGTCCCAGATTCGACTTTACATAACCTGGTTATGTGGGCAGTGCAGTGCAGATTATACACAAATACCCATGACAAACACAAATAGGAAAGGCACAGTCATTTCTCAGTGTCTCCAGCCTGCCTGACTATCCCATTGAGAAACACCTGTGCCTGAGGTTTGCTGTTTGCTTTTCTCAGCACAAAGCTGTTTGAAGTGAGGTGCTAAGGGATATAGGGAGTAAATTCAGTTGGCTGAAAGCAGTGTTCTTCCTGAACCCCCACCATGGTCGAGCACTTACAAGACCTTCAAACAAGCAAATCAACAAAATATCAATGTATTGACTAGTTGAATTAGAGTTAGAGCTGGTCTGGAACAAAAGCCTGTACACCCTGTGGGCGTCCCCAGGGCCAAGATGAAAGAGAGCAGTGACAGCTGACAGTGTCATTTGAAAGCATTCAGCAGAGACACATCAACCATCCATCCACGGCGTTGGTACAAATGACACCCTATTCTCCCTGTAGTGCACTTATAGGGCTCTCTGGTCAAAAGTAGTGCACTATGGGAAATATGGTGTCATATGCGTAATGGCCGCCACTCAGCCTCTGACAGAAGCCCCTGATCTCTCCTCATTAGAGATCTTATTGGATTTTAAGAGGTGACAGCCGCAAAGAACCTCCTGCAACACCGAGCCATCACAGGCATTAAAGTTCCCATGACATGGTCTTGACTGTGGCCACAACCACCGTCTGTGTCTGCTAGAAATGGTTCCAATGCTGAGACATTTCTTCTACTACTAACCTGCCTTACATGAGACATTGTAGGAGATTCTCCTCACAGGGGGCACCCTTTCTGTAAGTACTTCTCCTCATACAGGGCACCATTTATGCAGAGGATTGTGCTGATACTTTATGTATTACTTACTAAAAGCTAAGTCTGTTCCGAAAATAACCCCAAGTCCCTTGACCTAGTCAAAACCCTGTCTGTGTGTGCACATCTAAATGAATTGTATAGGTATAAAGAACTGGCCGATGCTCCTCCAAGACCATTGCTTACACCTGTCTGTTCCCTTCAGATTAGCAAACACTGAAGGTTTTGGGGGTTAGTGATAGGTTGTACGGATTGTTTGTGGGCTGTAAGTGGAAATCAAATTCCCCCCTGCTAGCTAGTATCTCTACCACAGCCACAGCCTAAATTTAAAATCATATCATATTTTTTATGTTAGTTAGAGGGCATGCAAGCATTTTCCACAGATGATCCTGATTTAATGTGGTGTTAGTGCATATTTATTAAAGAGATGGTAATAATTAAATCACCATATTAATTATAAATGAATATGATTGAAATGGCATTGGACACATACTGAATGCCTCCTAATGGGAGTCCTGGGTGCCCCGGTGGCATACCAAACAAAGTCAACTTTACAGCAGGTCAAGGAGAGGCCACAGCCTCATCTTATAAACATGAGACATAGGTCCACGGTGGACCATAATTACACCTGGGTGGCTCCTGTTTAGTCATCCTGCTGGCTGTCAGATGGGTGTGTGTGTACATATTCATGTGACTGGGTCTTTGTGTGTGTGTGTGTGTGTGCGTGCGTGCGTGCGTGTGCGTGTGAGTGAGTGTGTGTGTAAGAAAAAAAGACAGTGAGAGAGAGTGTGAGTATGTAAAAATGTGTGTAAGTGTGCATGTGTGTGTTTGTGGACTAACTAACTATGTGCCTAACTAAATGTGTGTGGCAGTCAAGAGTGTGTGCTTGTCGGAATGTGTGTCTCGGTTAATGAATGCATTCACCAAACACCCGGGCTTACCACTAATCCCGGACATTGACGCATCCCAGAATGCAACACGAGGAGGGTCTAAATGTCAAAAAAGTTCATTTTAATTAAAGCGACTTTAACTACAAGGCTGATTGTTTTTTTTAGAAGGGGGGACAGGGACGGGGGGCGGATTGGTGGCAATCTTCCCCCGCTATACATAAACATCATAGTAACGCTTAATTCTTACGCCACATCAGAATCTGTCAGACTTAATCCAAAGCTCCCTCCTCACACACATATAACCACCGTGAGCTTCCTGAGACCACATTAGCATATTCAGCCAACAGCAAATCGGCCTTGACCTGATCAATGGTTTAGGAGCCGAGGGGTTCTACCTGGGTGTTATGAGACCAAACTAAGCCACGCAGAACTTCGATAGTGTCTATGTTTTCTTTAAAGTTTTTTATTTCACCTTTATTTAACCAGGTAAGCTAGTTGAGAACAAGTTCTCATTTAAAACGGCGACCTGGCCAAGATAAAGCAAAGCAGTGCGACACAAACAACAACACAGAGTTACACATTGAATAAACAAGCATACAGTCAATAACACAATAGAAAAAAATAAAGTCTATATACAGAGTGTGCAAATGGCATGAGGAGGTAAGGTAATAAATAGGCCATTGTAGCAAAGTAATTACCATTTAGCAGATTAACACTGGAGTGATGATGAGCAGATGATGATAAGCAGATGATGATGTGCAAGTAGTGAAACTGGTGTGCAAAAGAGCAGAAAAGTAAATAAAAACAATATGGGGATGAGGTAGGTAGTTGGGTGGGCTATTTACAGATGGACTATGTACAGCTGCAGTGATCGGTTAGCTGCTCAGATAGCTGATGTTTAAAGTTAGTGAGGGAAATATAAGTCTCCTGCTTCAGCAATTTTTGCAACTCCTTCCAGTCACTGGCAGCAGACAACTGGAAGGAAAGGCAGCCAAAGGAGGTGTTGGCTTTGGGGATGACCAGTGAGATAAACCTGCTGGAGCGCGTGCTACGGGTGGGTGTTGTTATCGTGACTAGTGAGCTGAGATAAGGCGGAGCTTTACCTAGCATAGACTTATAGATGACCTGGAGCCAGTGGATCTGGCGACGAACATGTTGCGAGGGCCAGCCGACTAGAGCATACAGGTCGATGTGGTGGGTGGTATAAGGGGCTTTGGTAACAAAACGGATGGCACTGTGATAGACTGCATCCAATTTGCAGAGTAGAGTATTGGAAGCTATTTTGTAGATGACATCTCCTAAGGCGGGGATCGGTAGGATAGTCAGTTTAACTAGGGTAAGTTTGGCGGCGTGAGTGAAGGAGGCTTTGTTGTGAAATAGAAATCCTAGATTGGATTTTGGATTGGAGATGTTTGATATGAGTCTGGAAGGAGAGTTTACAGTCTAGCCAGACACCTAGGTATTTGTAGTTGTCCACGTATTCTAGGTCAGAACCGTAGTAGTGATGCTAGTTGGGCGGGCTGGGTGAGGGAAGGGAATGGTTGAAAAGCATGCATTTGGCGTTTAAGAGCAGTTGGAGGCCACGGACGGAGTGCTGTATGGCATTGAAGCTCGTTTGGAGGTTAGTTAACAGTGTCCAAAGAAGTGCCAGATGTATATTCGTCTGCGTAGAGGTGGATCAGGGAATCACCCGCAGCAAGAGCAACATCGTTGATATTTATAGAGAAAAGAGTCGGCCCAAGAATTGAGCCCTGTGGTACCACCATAGAGACTGCCAGAGGTCCGGACAACAGGCCCTCTGATTTGACACACTGAACTCTGTCTGCAAAGTAGTTGGTGAACCAGGCGAGGCAGTCATTTGAGAAACCAAGGCTATTGAGTCTGCCGATGAGGTTACGGTGATTGACAGAATCGAAAGCCTTGGCCAGGTCGATGAAGACGGCTGCACAGTACTGTGTTTTATTGATGGCGGTTATGATATAGTTTAGTACCTTGAGCATGGCTGAGGTGCACCCATGACCAGCTCGAAATCCAGATTGCACAGCGGATTCGAAATGGTCAGTGATCTGTTTGTTAACTTGGCCTTCGAAGACTTTAGAAAGGCAGGGCAGGATGGATATAGGTCTATAACAGTTTGGGTCTAGAGTGTCTCCCTTTTTGAAGAGGGGGATGACCGCAGCAGCTTTCCAATCTTTAGGGATTTCGGACAATACAAAAGAGAGGTTGAACAGACTGGTAATAGGGGTTGCAACAATGGCGGCGGATAATTTTAGAAAGAGAGGGTCCAGATTGACTAGCCCAGCTGATTTGTACAGGTCCCAATTTTACAGCTCTTTCAGAACATCTGCTATCTGGATTTGGGTGAAGGAGAAGCTGGGGAGGCTAGGGCAAGTAGCTGTGGGGGGTAAGGAGCTGTTTGCCGGGGTTGGGGAAGCCAGGAGGAAAGCATGGCCAGCCGTTGAGAAATGCTTGTTGAAATTCTCGATTATCATGGATTTATCGGTGGTGACCGTGTTACCTAGCCTCAGTGCAGTTGGCAGCTGGGAGGAGGTGCTCATGTTCTCCATGGACTGTACATTGTCCCAAAACATTTTGGAATTAGAGCTACAGGATGCAAATTTCTGTTTGAAAAAGCTAGCCTTTGCTTTCCTGACTGACTGCGTGTATTGGTTCCTGACTTCCCTGTACAGTTGAATATCGAGGGGACTATTCAATGTTATTGCAGTCTGCCGCAGGATGTTTTTGTGCTGGTCAAGGGCAGTCAGGTCTGGAGTAAACCAAGGGCTATATCTGTTCTTATTTGTAAATTATTTGAAAGGGGCATGCTTATTTAAGATGGTGAGGAAATTACTTTTAAAGAACGACCAGGCATCCTCGACTGATGGGATGAGGTCAATATCCTTCCAGGATACCCGGGCAAGGTCGATTAGAAAGGCCTGCTCGCAGAAGTGTTTTAGGGAGCGTTTGACAGTGATGAGGGGTGGTTGTTTGACCGCGGACCCATAGCAGATGCAGGCAATGAGACAGTGATCGCTGAGATCCTGATTGAAAACAGCAGAGGTGTATTTGGAGGGCAAGTTGGTCAGGATAATATCTATGAGGGTGCCCATGTTTACGGATTTAGGGTTGTACCTGGTGGGTTCCTTGATAATTTGTGTGAGATTGAGGGCATCTAGCTTAGATTGTAGGACTGCTGGGGTGTTAAGCATATCCCAGTTTAGGTCACCTAACAGAACGAACTCTGAAGATAGATGGGGGGAGGCAATCAATTCACATATGGTGTCTAGGGCACAGCTGGGAGCTGAGGGGGGTCTATAACAGGTGGCAACAGTGAAATATTTATTTCTGGAGAGATTCATTTTTTAAATTAGAAGCTCGAACTGTTTGGGCATAGACCTGGAAAGTATGACAGAACTTTGCAGGCTATCTCTGTAGTAGATTGCAACTCCTCCCCCTTTGACAGTTCTATCTTGACGGAAAATGTTGTAGTTGGGTATGGAAATCTCCAAATTTTTGGTGGCCTTCCTAAGCCAAGATTCAGACACGGCAAGGACATCAGGGTTGGCGGAGTGTGCTAAAGCAGTGAGTAAAACAAACTTAGGGAGGAGGCTTCTGACGTTAACATGTGGCTTCACTTTCATGTACTGTATGTGTGTGTGTACGTGCCTGTGTGTGTGTTTGTGTGTCTGTCTGTCTGCCTCTGTGTGTGTGTGTGTGTGGCTTCACATGAAGGAACCAGGCCTGCCTGCTGTCCTGGGATGTTCTTCCTATCCTGTTTGTTCCTTCCAGTGTTTTGGGCCAATCTGTGCCACATTGTGAGCTTAGTGCCGTAGTGATCTCAGGTGAAAGAACACACCCCCCACATCCACTTAAGCTTTTCAATCTGCCAGTGACACGGTCAAACCCAGGAGACTGCAGAAGATTAAATCGATGGCTGCACGGTTGGTTGCTTGACGAAGCATTATCTTCCAAACCATTATCTTCCAAACCATTTCCTTTGTCAATACGGGCTATCACTCACACATAAAACACCTCTCTTCGCCCTTCTCTTCTTCTCCTCACCACCCCTTCCTTCTCTTATTTCTTCCATGTCTTGAGAGATAAGACACAGATACTATCATTGAGTTATACAGCCACCGTCATGGAGTTCATAAGTGCATTTAGAGTGATTGGTTTACTAAATGGTCAGTGTCGGGCGCTGCAGAAGGGGTGACTGATGGAGGTGTAATGGACTCAGCAATGAGTGTGTGTGTGTGTTAGTGTACATGTGCGTGTGTGTGTGTTAGTGTGTGTGTGTGTGTGTGTGAGGGAGGGAGGGAGTGTGTTCCACTCTGGCTGTAGTGAAACCTAATTTACAGGCTCACCCCAAAGGTCAGTCTGATGGGCCAGGTCCAAACATCAATCACACAGATCGGCTTTAGACTGCCGGCAATCCGCTTGCAAATTCCTTCTCCCTGCCGTTCTCTCCTGCCTGGAGACGGACTAAATCGCCCATGATACCTTGTCTCCTAAAATTCTCCCTCGACCCTCTTCATGTTCAAAGCCTCAGGACATAAAGCAAACGGATAGCCTGTAACATGGTTGATTGTATGTAGGTGTGTGCATGACGTTGCCAGAATGGATCTTGAGGGAGATTTTTAGAGTTAGTGTGTGCATGTATGACATCAAGTAAACAAACCTTGGGGAATAGTTTGTAGTTTTCCTTCTGACTTCTATATATACACACTCAGCTTCCCCCGGAGCTCACACTAGTCAGCAAAACATTCCTCCTTAAATAGCACATTCCTATGCATTCCTTATTAATAAAAGTCCCATAAAACACAAGTTAACAAAATGGAGTTTGAACCATAAACAAAATGAAAATGTTCAAGACTCGGTATACAACCCTGCAAACTACCCAACACTACCGGTTACATTTCTACAATCTTTGCAGTGCGAGACTAATGGTCAACACAGTGGCCCAAATGGTGAAGGGAATTGCTTTCCGATTCACTGTCGGCCATTTCTTTCCAATGGGAGTCTGTCTATTCAGCAGCTGCTAGGTGAAGGGTACTTTACTGAGAGGAAATATCAGCTAATATGGAAGGCTGACTTTAATTAGAGGTATAGTATCAGAGGACCTACTCTGAAGAGGTTTTTAGAGTTTGGGAAATGTTCAAATAATATCTACCAAACAGTGCTTGATGTGAGCCTAGAGAAAAGGACATTAGTGCTTTCACACACACACGCACAGAGAGCAACGGTTGAAGTCAATTCACATAGTTTTGAGATGCATATGTGTATCTCAATAATCTCAATAGTGCATGTGAAAACCACCGAGATCGAATTGAATTACCACTAGACCACCATCTCCACAACATTCTGACAGCAATCTGCACAACCTCCTGAAGCACAAATACTTCCAGAACGTCAACCTCTATTGTTCTGATGACTCATAGGACATTGGAGGACCAACAATCTTGCAGAACCAGAACTGTGGAACACATACAGTGCATTCGGAATGTATTCAAACCCCTTGACTTTCCACATTTTGTTACGTTACAGCTTTATTCTAAAATTGATTAAATTACTTTTTTACCTCATCAATCTTTACACAATAACCCATAATGACGAAGCGAAAACAGCTTTTTACAATTTTTGCAAATGTATTAAAAATAGAAAACCGAAATACCTTATTTACATAAGTATTCAGACCCTTTGCTATGGGACTCGAAATTGAGCTTAGGTGCATTCTGTTTTCATTGATCATTCTTGAGATGTTTCTTCAACTTGATTGGAGTCCACCTGTGGCTAATTCAATTGATTGGACATGATTTGGAAAGGCACACACCTGTCTATATAAGGTCCCATAGTTGACAGTGCATGTCAGAGCAAAAACCAAGTCATGAGGTCGATCTGGGAAAGGGTACCAAAATATTTATGCAGCTTTGAACACAGTGGCAAGAACACAGTGGCCTCCATCATTTTTAAATGGAAGAAGTTTGGAACCACCAAGACTCTTCTTAGAGCTAGCCGCCCGGCCAAATTGAGCAATTGGGGGGGGGGAAAGGCCTTGGTCAGATAGGTGATCAAAAACCTGATGATCACTCTGACAGAGCTTCAGAGTTCCTCTGTGGAGATGGGAGAACCTTCCAGAAGGACATCCCTCTCTGCAGCACTCCATCAATCAGGCCTTTATGGTAAAAGGCACGTGACAGCCCGCTCTGAGATTGCCAAAAGGCACCTGGCTCTCAGACCATGAGAAACAAGATTATCTGGTCTGAAGAAACCAAGATTGAACATGGGCCTGAATGCCAAGTGTCACATCTGGAGGAAACCTGGCACCATACCTACGGTGAAGCATGGTGGTGGTAGCATCATGCTGTGGGGATGTTTTTCAGTGGCAGGGAGACTAGAGACTAGTCAGGATCAAGGGAAAGATGAATGAAGCAAAGTACAGAGAGATCCTTGATGAAAATCTGCTCCAGAGCACTCAGGACCTCAGACTGGGGCGAAGGTTCACCTTCTAACAGGACAGCGAGCCTAAGCACACTGGCAAGACAACACAGTAGTGGCATCGGGACAAGTCTATGAATATCCTTGAGTGGCCAAGCCAGAGCCTGGACTTGAACCCGATCGAAAATCCCTGGGGATACCTGAAATTAGCTGTGCAGCAACGCTCCCCATCCAACCTGACAGAGCTTGAGAGGATCTGCAGAGAAGAATGGGAGAACCTCCCCAATTACAGATGTGCTAAGCTTGTAGTGTCGTATCCAAGAAGGCTTGAGGCTGTAATCACTGCCAAAGGTCCTTCAACAAAGTACTGAGTAAAGGGTCTGAATACTTATGCAAATGTGATATTTCTGTTTTTAATTTTTCATACATTTTCAAACATTTATAAAAACCTGTTTTTGCTTTGTCATTCTAGGATATTGTGTGTAGATTGATGATAAAAAATAGTTGAATCAATTTTAGAATAAGGCTGTAATGTAACAACATGTGGAAAAAGTCAAGGGGTCTGAATACTTTCCGAATGCGCTGTAAGGCATTTTCACACTGCACCTTAGCACAGGGCTAACAGCCTCCTTAGCCCTGGGCTGAGGGAGAGTTTAGCACGGGGCTAAACAAGTGTTCACACTTGCACATTCTAAATTGGGCTATTATCAACCTTAACCCAGGGCTAGCTGGTCCTGCTCGGGAGCAGGGTTAGCACCGACTTTTCGGGGTTAGACCCAGAAACAGTGTCAAAATAGCTAGTGTGAAACATGGTGAAGAACCACGCCTGGAGTGCTGCACTGTCACTTAATTTATATATGCTCGTGATGCCAGCAATGCGTTCTGCACATTATTTTGATAAGTAAATTATTACTATGTCATACTTCCATCTGAGGACAAAAACCAAAATACTTTATCTGTTCAAAAGCATTGGTTGCTATGCCTAACAAAAACGGTTGCTATGCAGGTTGGCTAACATCTAAAGCTAACTAAAGCCAACTAAAATGACAAAAACTCTACAACTGGAAGGTCAGCAAACGGATCACATTAGGATTTAGAATAGCCTACTAGTAATTTAATAGCAATACTAGTAATCTCTATGAGTAAATGATCCATTTCTGTCTGTTTTCATAGCTTTTCTATTCACATTTAATTGGATATAAACACAATAATAATATTGTTCCATGATTTCACCTGGATCAGAAAACATGCACAGCATTCTCTACACAGGGGCCTGATTGAATTTCAAAAGTGAAACCTTTTTTCTGAGGTCAGACAGGTAGACAGCAAGGTTTATACAAACCATCACTGTTGGATATAAAATGCCCAGGCCAGAAGCAACAGGACATGTCGTGTTAATAAATGGCATTGCTTATAACATTGGTCACGTATCAGAGTTAGAATGTTGGTCGCATGTTGTGTTTGTCCATTGGAATACACGTTTGAATCCTAAACCCAGGGGTTAACAAATGAATTTAACAAATGTGTGTGTGAACACAGGCTAATCTATCCCAGGGCCAGCCTGGGGCTAAAATAGCCTGGGGCTAAGAACAATGAAACGGCCTATGGACTACAGGTGCTTTTGGTAAAAGTTTCTGCTCAATGACTATGTTACTATTTTTACAACAAAAAAAACATTCATATTTTTTAAATATTATTTGGGGAAAAAAATTGGAAACCAAAATGATTTGCTCTCAAACACACAGTGCTGCCTGCTCACATACTCCTCAGTCCTCAGCTCATTAGTGGAACGTGCCCAATGCGGCCTACATTTCCCTGGGGTCCTCTATGAAAGGCGCACAACTCAGGTCCCCTGTGACATACAATACAGGCATCGACAACATAGATCTGTTTGGTGACATAATGGGACATGTATCCGACTGTGGAAGTTAAAACAACCTTTGGCCTTTGTGTTTCTCCTCCTCAGATGGGTTGTTCTCTCCTGCCTCATAGCATAACTTGTTAGACTGTCCACTGTAGTACCACTCCTCATAATACAGCGTATGTTTCCAAACCTATGCCCGCTAACGTGTGTGGTTGTGTATTTACAGAGTGCAGGGGTACCAACAGTTTTATTGAATACAGTCAGTATGCACTTGTTTTGATTTCTAGTGTTTCTAAACATCAGTGGAGCCATACAGATGAACATGTGTGTACGCGTATTCCTCCTTGTGTATGTGTGTGTGTGAGTGCATTCCTGTGTATGTCACATCTCTAATTGTGGGTCTGTGTCTGAGTGCTGACAGCAGACAGAATGAAGGAGTGTTTGTGTTCTCACTAAGACACTCTTGATGCTGACACCTCCTCTACACCATTGCCCTGACTCTGCCTCTTTACATCTCTCTCTCTCTCCATCACTCTTTCTCCATCTCATCTCTCACCATCTTGTTTGGTAATTCACCAACCTCTCTCTCTCTCTCTCTACCCTCTCTTCCGCTTCTCTGGTTATGAAGTAAGCTATAATGGATCACTCAGCCCTCCATTCCTCCTCCTCTCCTCTCCTCTTTCTGCCTCTCTGCCTCCTCTCAACAGCCACTCCAGAGTACCCTGTTTACATCTGAAAATCAGAATACATATTCTCAAAATGCATGTCAGACATTCTGCCTCTCCCTGTCTCTGCTTAAGCCTTCTTTATATTCACCTGAATTGGATGTGCAACATATTTTCCTGCAAAGAGAGCTGTGCTGAGTGGTCCCTGTGTTTATATCCAGATATGGAGCCGTGCACACAAACAATCCACCTAGGGATGTCTTTTATATGGAGGAGCTATTTGACTATTTGTGAGTAGCTCTGTAGGGGGATAAATGCCTCCCACCACTACTTCTCTATAAAAAGAGGCTAATGCATTTGTGGGGCCATATCCTGTATTATATATCCCTCCACTCTGGTGCTGAAACAAAGCGAGGGATCTTGTTATTTGTGCAGATGTTGAAAGGCAGGAAGAGGAGAAGGAGGAGAGGAGAAAGGAGGATGAGAGCCAGCTACTAATTTACATAAAAGTGGTAATTCCTCTGATGCTATTGAGAGAATACTGTGGATTTACTGTGTGGTAATGAGATGTTAGGCCTCTCACCCACCCTCTCTCTCTCTCTCTCTCTTTCCCTTTATCTACCTCTCCCACTTTCTCTTTCCCTCTCTACCCTTCTCTTTATCGCCCTCTCTTTACCTCCCCTCTCTCTCTCTCCCACCCTCCTCCCATTTTCTCTCTGTCTCCCCCCACTCTCTCTCTTTTACTCTCGCTCCCTGATCGTATTTCTCCCACGTATGTGATGGTGTTAAAGCCTCTACACATATTGATCAGCCTGCTGTCTGCCTCTGACTGACTGTCTGTCTGACTGACTGTCTAGTGACTGTCTGTCTGAACGGCTGCTTTGTCTCTGTCTGTCTGTCTGTCTGTCTGCCTGTCTGTCTGTCTGAACGGCTGCTCTGACTACAGTGTAATTAAATACGAGGGTGGGGATGGATGGCACTGACAACCTGGAGTGGGGAAAAGTTGTTGAGATGAGAATCCCCAGTTTGGAACGCCTAGGCTCTGTTCCAATATTCCCAATAGCATCGTACTTACCATGAAGCAATGTCTTGGATAGCATTCAGAGATGTCTGAATGGATTTTCAAAATTCTTATTATGTGAGAATGACTGGTGTGTGGAGTGTGTCCTGGTCAGGTTTTACATTGTCAGGAAAAACTCCATCCATGGCTTTTTGAGACATGTGACTAATGCCCAACTGTGCATTTTACACCATTGTTAAGTTGTGTGATAAAGCCAAGCGTTAAACCAGATCTTAATGGCTTTTGGTTTCTGACTCAGCAAGACAATAAAAACCAACGTTAAACTTTACAAGACCATCTGGTTCAACAAACAGGACGACACACAGACAGACAAAGCTGAAATTAAGAGTTGACCTATATTAAATCAAACAACAAAAACACATCACAGAGAATTTGTCATTCCTGAGTAAAAAACTGAACATTCACCTCCGAAGTGTTTGGGGAGAGTCTGAGCAGAATACTAACTAGGAATCATGAATTTTTGGGGTACGAGAAACACTACTTTTAGGATGAAAGTACTGTATATTTCAGTCAAAACTGCTGACATCAGTACGAGGGGAATTGCAGTACCCATCATGAGTGTGGGTGCATACTAGATGTGATGGCAATGGGGGAAACGAGTGGACCAGGCCGTTCCAATGCCCTTTGATACACTACATTACCCACGATCCATCTGAGTGAGACGGGAACCCAATCTCTGATGCCTCGCATCACACATTGAGGTGGGCGGCTGTCGTGCTGATATACACCCGCATAAATATACACATATAAATACACACACACACACACACACACACACACACACACACACACACACACACACACACACACACACACACACACACAAGCAAGCAAGCATGCACACAAACACGTGATTGCACAAGTAGACACACATGCACACACATAAACCCAGCTAGCATGCGTAAGCCTTTTTCATGGGCCGTTTCTTTTCACTTGATCTTGGGGAGATGATGATGATCTCAGTTTTGTCATTTTAATTCCTAATCGCTCCGAGTGCATCCATCCCTTGCCAAGGATACTATCAGGGAGAGGGAGAAAGGGGATAGGGAAATGGAAAGAAAGAGGGAGCGAGGGGGGGGAGGGCGAGCAAGGGAGAGCGAGGGAAAGGGAGAGGCAAATAGAGCGGGAATGGAGGCAGAAGAGGTAAAAAAGGGAGTATTGTTTCACGACTGAGAGAGCAACACGCTCAGGGGGCATTTTCAGTACTCTCCTTCCCACTCTCCCTCTCTTTCTCATATCCCCCCCATTTCCCTTTACCTCTGCCCCTCTCTCTCTCCTAACTCTTCTATTTTCTGTATATCTCTCTCTGTACCATCCTCACTCCCTCTTTCTCGCTCTCCATCTGTCATACCTCTCCTATTCCTCCGTCAGAGGATAATATCTCTGACCTTCCAGTCCTCATCTCTCTGACAGCTCCCACATTCTTCTGCAATGAACGGTGCAATTATGAATCTTTACAATGAAACCTCCTTTACATTCCATCCCTTTGATAGATGATTGTAGAGTAGCTGTCTTATGAAACACAAGCTTTGGCGTCATGCTCCCTGACAGGCCTTGCAGGTCAATGCCAAAGTCTGCTCTTTGTTAGAGTTACAGTTTCAGTGGAAAATTTGACAAATGTATGAATTATAATGATGTACTGTATGGCTTGAGTTTCCCACATACACCCACGTATGCATACGCGCACACAAACGTCCTCTCTACCAACACACACACTCTCTACCCACTCACACACTTTTCACACACACTGAATCTCTCCTCATTAAAGTCCTGTTAGGAAACAGACAGGCTCCGACTACGCTAGCAGGCCAGTGAGACAGGAACAGCCCTGTCCATCAGCCAACACGGCAGACAGGATATAACGAGGGCGAGACAAGAAGTATGACCCTCCTGCTCTCTACAGATAAGGCTGCTCGAGTTCCACATCTTTTCAAGTGTTAAGTGTCATTGATTGTGCTTGAAGTGCTGATGATCTGTGTCTTGTCGTGTGTGTATTTTCGAGAGTGAGAGAGAGAGAGTGAGTGTGTTCTGTGAAGGCATCACAACTAACTCTGCAGGGCAAAGGCTCACACGCGCACAATTGTTTGCAAGTACACACACATACTTCCTCTTGGGGACTTAAAATTGATTTCCATTAAAAATCCTATTTTCTCTAACTCTACCCCTTACCTTAACCCGTAACCCTAACTTAAACCCTAAACCTAACTACTAACCCTAAACCTTTCCTTATGACCCGTAACCCTAACTCATACTCTAAACCTAACTCCTAACCCCTAACAACCCCTCCACCCTCCACACAAACACACACAGAGACAAACACAGACACACACCCACAAACAGTGGCACTAAGTCTTTAATCATCTGCGTGATCATAGCTCTCTCTGGGCTAATTGGTGAACAGCACTGCTACTGATATCTGAGAGCTTCTCTCAGCACTCAAATGAGTCCTGTGGGATACAGTCATGAACTGGCTCCTCTTGTACATCACACGCAGGTCTTTAAAAAGAAGACAAGTGTATGCATATGCCCCCACACACACACACACACACACACACACACACACACACACACACACACACACTGTCACACCCTGACCATAGTTTGCTTTGTATGTTTCTATGTTTTGTTTGGTCAGGGTGTGATCTGAGTGGGCATTCTATGTTGTGTGTCTAGTTTGTCTGTTTCTGTGTTTGGCCTGATATGGTTCTCAATCAGAGGCAGGTGTTAGTCATTGTCTCGATTGGGAACCATATTTAGGTAGCCTGTTTGGTGTTGGGTTTTGTGGGTGATTGTTCCTGTCTTTCAGTTTTTCACATTTCTTGTTTTGTATATTGTTCATTTATCATCTTCATTAAAGATGTATCACAATAACCACGCTGCGTTTTGGTCCGCCTCTCCTTCAACAGAAGAAAGCCGTGACACTCACACACACTCACACGTGATGTGATATTATTGATTGTCGCAAGATTTAATGAGGGAAAATCATCGATACAGAAATGCAGATATAGCCAAACTACAAGATACTACATCCATCAGCTAATACAACATCTTAACTCATCCATACATGGAGTTATTGATGAAGATCATCCATGCACAACACAGACAGGAGGGGAAGTAGTAAATGGAAGGAAGGTATGAACATTTCCTATTCCATTTAAATCCATGCTTTATATACAACTAACAAACTCTTTGATCTTGGCTAATTATAGTTGTATTATTATTTTTTTCAATATTTGTTTGACATGTTTCTTTTATCTATTCAGTGTTCGGTGGACATAGAAATACATGCAGCAGTAGTCAATAACAAACAACATACACATACATACATACACATACATTCATACACATACATAAAACATATCTGGTGAGAGAATATGCATTGTTAATCAATAACTGACAGAAGGAAAGGGATGATTTGATTCACAGCGGTGAAGAAATATGAATTCAAAGAGCAGAGCTTTAAGTTGTTCCCATAAGATCAATTATGTCAAATCCACGTCAATACAGAACAGAGAAAAACATAGTTATATGCCAGCAATAAGAGCAGCGTGGGAAAATATGAAGAAAACAGATATTGGTCAATTGTCTCCTATGACAATAATGTGCACAGCTTGTTGGCATATAGAGAAACCAAATATCTATAAATCATAATCATTTGATATGGAACCTAAGATTACACAGTTAGGCTAACTGGTAATAACAATGCCAGTTTGACTTTTTGGTAAATACAAAACCCAATGATTTGTTACCACGTATTTAGAGTTCAATTATTTGAAGCATGGTGCCAGACAGTAGTTCAATTTTACACATCCTTCATCAGTGGGATAAATACCAAAATGCCAAATACCAGCTGAAAAAGGTCTGTACAATGAAGTGTTAGTGTTACCTATATCATTCCAATCAGAGCAGGAATATAGGCCACCCCTCACTGGAAGGAAAGAACAAAAGCTGTTTAAAGAAACATTTATGCAAATGTAGGCGCACTCTCTTGTTACTCCATTAAGTCAATCCTTCAATAAAGGCGCTATATCTGTCATTACTATTTGTAGAGTTGACTACGCGACAGTTTGATTGCATGTAAATGTCAGAGGAAATTGCTTTGAATCTAACCGAATCTCAACCCATAAAAGTATAACCTTTGTGGGGTTTCTAGGATGCAATTACAATCATTTTGAGTGTGATTACGCAGTCAGTGCAACAAAGTGCCAGTGCCATTTGCGTTAGTGCTATCTGATAAATCCCTTAGATTGTCTTTGGGCTGGAAATATGGCAGGATAATAGGTAATGCACATTCTAATTACTAAATCTTGAGAATCGGAATGTAAACAACTTCACATAACGTCTCACATTACATGACACAGTGTAGGTTAAACTACGTGGTTTACAATAGGTGATTAAATGGTTTCATTGCAATCCTCCTATATGGGGAATAAGAGTGGTGTGGGTTTACATATTCTATTTCTTTCTGTATTCCATATGTCTATTGCCACTATACCTGTGTAGTGAGTCAAGGCCGGACTACATGTCTGAACATAAATGTCTGTACATTATGCCTTGAATCTATTCTACCACACCCAGAAATCTGCTCCTTTTACTCTCTGTTCCGAACGCACTACACAACCAGTTCTTTCAGCCTTTAGCCGTACCCTTATCCTACTCCTCATCTGTTCCTCTGGTGATGGAGAGGTTAACCCAGGCCCTGTATTCCCCAGTACTACACCTATTCCCCAGGCGCTATCATTTGTTGACTTCTGTAACTATAAAAGCCTTTGTTTCATGCATGTTAACATCAGAAGCCTCCTCCGTCAGTTTGTTTGTTTCACTGCTTTAGCACACTCCGCCAACCCAGATGTCCTAGCCGTGTCTGAATCCTGGCTTGAGAAGGCAACCAAAAATTCTGAAATTTCCATCCCCAACTACAACATTTTCCACCAAGACAGAACTGCCAAGGGTGTGGAGTTGCAATCTACTGAATTGATCTGTCATGCTATCCAGGTCTGTGCCCAAACAGTAAGAGCTTCTACTTTTAAAAATCCACCACGTTTACATACACTTAGGTTGGAATCATTAAACACTCCACAAATGTCTTGTTAACAAACTATAGTTTTGGCAAGTCGGTTAGGATATCTACTTTGTGCATGAGACAAGTCATTTTTCCAACAATTGTTTACATACAGATTATTTCACTTATAATTCACTGTATCCCAATTCCAGCGGGTCAGAAGTTTACATACACTAAGTTGACTGTGCCTTTAAACAGCTTGGAAATGTAGAAAATTATATCCTGGCTTTAGAAGCTACTGTTAGGCTAATTGACATAATTTGAGTCAATTAGAGGTGTACCTGTAGATGTATTTCAAGGCCTACCTTCAAACTCAGTGTCTCTTTGCTTGACATCATGGTAAAATCGAAGGAAATCAGCCAAGACCTCAGAAAAAATGTGTAGACCTCCACAAGTCTGGTTCATCCTTGGGAGCAATTTTCAAACGCCTGAAGGCACCACGTTCATCTGTACAAACAATAGTACGCAACTATAAACACCATGGGACCACGCATCCGTCATACCTCTCAGGAAGGAGACGTGTTCTGTCTCCTAGAGATGAACGTACTTTGGTGCGAAAAGTGCAAATCAATCCCAGAACAACAGCAAAGGACTTTGTAAAGATGCTGGAGGAAACGGGTACAACAGTATCTATATCCATAGTGAAAAGAGTCCTATACCGGACACAACCTGAAAGGCCGCGCAGCAAGGAAAAAGCCACTGCTTCAAAACCGGCATAAAAAAGACAGACTACAGTTTGCAACTGCACATGGGGACAAAGATCGTACTTTTTGGGAGGCTTCCAAGCTGAAGAACACCATCCCAACCATGAAGAACGGGGGTGGCAGCATCATGTTGTGGGGGTGCTTTGCTGCCGGAGGACTGGTGCACTTCACAAAATAGATGGCATCATAAGGTAGGAAAATTATGTGGATATATTGAAGCAACATCTCAAGACATCAGTCAGGATGTTAAAGCTTGGTCACAAATGGGTCTTCCAAATGGACAATGACCCCAAGCATACTTCCAAAGTTGTGGCAAAATGGCTTAAGGACAACAAAGTCAAGGTATTGGAGTGGCCATCACAAAGCCCTGACCTCAATCCTATAGAACATTTGTGGGCTGAACTGAAAAAGTGTTTGCGAGCAAGGAGGCCTACAAAGCCCTGCCTCCAACTGTTTGCTTCTATCTCAAGGCCATCAGACTGGCCACTAACATTGAGTGGCTGCTGCCAACATACTAACTCAACTCCAGCCACTTTAATGATGGAAATGTATGTAAAAAATTTATCACTAGCCACTTTAAACAATGCCACTTTATATAATGTTTACATACCCTACATTACTCATCTCATATGTATATGTATTAACTGTACTCTATATCATCTACTGCATCTTGCCATCTTTATGTAATACATGTATCACTAGCCACTTTAAACTATGCCACTTTTATGTTTACATACCCTACATTACTCATCTCATGTGTATATACTGTACTTGATACCATCTACTGCATTATGCCTATGCCGTTCTGTACCATCACTCATTCATATATCTTTATGTACATATTCTTCACATATTCTTTATCCCTTTACACTTGTGTGTATAAGGTAGTAGTTGTGGAATTGTTAGGTTAGGTTACTCGTTGGTTATTACTGCATTGTCAGAAGTAGAAGCACACGCATTTCACTACATTCGCATTAACATCTGCTAACCATGTATATGTGACAAATACAATTTGATTTGATTTGAACTGGTCGTCTAGTGCGTTGGGGACAGAGAATAAAAGGAGCAGATTTCTGGGCGTGGTAGAATAGATTCAGGGCATAATGTTCAGACAGGGGTATGGGGGGGGCGGGTACAGTGGAGGTAAACCCAGCCACCGAGTGATGATAAGAGAGGTTGCATATCTGGACGGGCTAGTTATGCTGGGTGAGGTCACCACATGTGTGAGAGGTGGGACAAAGGAGGTATCTGAGGTATGTTGAGTGGGACAAGGGGCTCCGCAGTAAACTAAGACAATAATAACTATCCTAAACAACAGTGTACAAGGCATATTGACATTTGAGAGAGACATAAAGCGATGCATAAAGCAATCACAGGTGTTGATTGGGAGGGCTAGCTAAGGCAACAACGGGTTAAACAACAACAGCAAATCAGATAAGACAACAACAGGTAAAATGGTGATGAATGGGCAGAGAGGGTCGGTTAACTACACACAGGGCCTGAGTTGGGGCCGACAGATAAACAAAATGGATTAATGAACAGTCCAGCAGGCATCAGCTATGTAGCCAAGTTATCATAGAGTCCAGTGAACAGCAATAGATGGAACAGGGAAGCCGCCGGCTAGTCATTACTATGCTAGCATGCGGGAGACACGGTGTTTAAAGTTAGCAGGCCGGGGAAGTAGAAGTGTCTGCTCCGACGTCCGGCAAAGGTCGGTTGAGGGCACAGCGGATGGAGTTAAGTCGGCGGACCAGTCGTGGTGGTACGGCGGTGTGCCGTGTCGACAAAGGGTCCAGACGAGATGGCGAAAGAGGTCATTGTAGTTTGCCATCCGGGAGATGCGCCTGGCTCGCGGTTAACTGGTGCTAGCTTCGGGGCCGGGACGTCATCCACTATAGCCACTCAGTAGCAGCAATGATCCGATGCACAGGTCCAGAGCTTACAGCAAGGATCCGGTGGAGTGATGGATTCTAGCTACGTTGGGGAAGTCCGGGAAGGCATTGGCCGAGTGATCAGAGAGTAGGCTGGGATGTGGGCATGGCTCAGGGCTAGCTTCGGGGCTGGGTCACTCGGTGGCAGCTAGCTACCTGTGATGATCAGGAGTAATGGTCCAGGATTTACGGCAGGAATCCGGCGTTATAGTGGAGAAAACAGTCCGATGCTGGCAAGTATTATCCAGGCTAAAAAACGTCTGGTGTCTGTGCAGAAGGAAAGGCCGCTAGCAGTGGCTATAAATGGCTAAATAGCTAGTAGCTAAACTATCTGTAAACATGGGCACCCTCATAGATATCATCCTGACCAACCTGCTCTCTAAATATACATCTGCTGTCTTCAACCAGGATCTCAGCCGATCACTGCCTCATTGCCTGCATCAGTAATGGAACCACAGTCAAATGACCACCCCTCATCACTCTCAAACGCTCCCTAAAACACTTCAGCGAGCAAGCCTTTCTAATCGACCTGGCCCGGGTATCCTGGAAGAATATTGACCTCATTCCGTCAGCAGAGGATGCTTGGATACTCTTCGCCCACGCGATATGCAACTTTTCGGGGAAGTTAGGAACCAATATCCACAGGCAGTTAGGAAAGCAAAGGCAAGCTTTTTCAAACAGAAATGTGCATCCTGTAGCATAAACTCCAAAACATTCTGGGACAACATGTAAAGTCCACGGAGAAAAATAGCACCTCCTCCCAGCTGCCCACTGCACTGAGGATAGGAAACACTGTCACCACTTATAAATCTACGATAATTGAGCATTTCAATAAGCATTTTTCAATGGCTGGCCATGCTTTCCTCCTGGCTACCCCTACCCCGGTCAACAGCTCTGCACCCCCCCACAGCTACTTACCCAAGCCTCCCCCATTTCGCCTTCACCCAAATCCAGATAGCTGATGTTCTGAAAGAGCTGCAAAATCTGGACCCCTACAAATTAGCTGGGCTAGACAATCTGGACCCTCTCTTCCTAAAATAATCCGCCGCAATTGTTGCAACCCCTATTACTAGCCTGTTCAACCTCTCTTTCGTATCGTCTGAGATCCCTAAAGATTGGAAAGCTGCCGCGGTCATCCCCTTCTTCAAAAGGGGAGACACCCTAGACCCAAACTGTTACAGACCTATATCTATCCTACCCTGCCCTTCTAAAGTCTTCGAAAGCCAAGTTAACAAACAGATCACCGATCATTTCGAATGCCACCGTACCTTCTCCGCGATGCAATCTGGATTCCGAGCTGGTCATGGGTGCACCTCAGCCACGCTCAAGGTCCTAAACGATATCATAACAGCCATCGATACAAGACAATACTGTGCAGCCATCTTCATCGACCTGGCCAAGGCTTTCGACTCTGTCAGTCACGGCATTCTTATGGGCAGACTCAACAGCCTTGGTTTCTCAAATGACTGCCTCGCCTGGTTCACCAACTCAAATCGAATCAGATCAACATTTATTTGTCACGTGCGCGGGATACAGTGAAATGCTTACTTACAGGCTCTAACCAATAGTGCAAAAAAGGTATTAGGTGAACAATAGGTAGGTAAAGAAATAAAACAACAGTAAAAAGACAGGCTATATACAGTAACGAGGCTATAAAACGAGCGAGGCTACATACACCAGTTAGTCTGGTTGATTGAGGTAGTATGTACATATAGATATGGTTAAAGTGACTATGCATATATGATGAACAGAGTAGCAGTAGCGTAAAAAAGGGGTTGGCGGGTGGTGCGTGGCGGGACACAATGTAGATAGCCCGGTTAGCCAATGTGCAGGAGCACTGGTTGGTCTGCCCATTTGAGGTAGTATGTACATGAATGTATAGTTAAAGTGACTATGCATATATGATAAACAGAGAGTCACAGCAGAGTAAAAGAGGGGTAAAAGAGGGGTTGGGAGGGGGCACACAATGCAAATAGCCCAGGTAGCCATTCGATTACCTGTTCAGGAGTCTTATGGCTTGGGGGTAAAAACTGTTGAGAAGGCTTTTTGTCCTCGACTTGGCACTCCGGTACCGCTTGCCATGCGGTAGCAGAGAGAACAGTCTTTGACTGGGTGGCTGGGGTCTTTGACAATTTTTAGGGCCTTCCTCTGACACCGCCTACTACCTCTCAGACAGAGTTCAGTGTATCAAATCGGAGGGCCTGTTGTCCAGACCTCTGGCCGTCTCTATGGGGGTGCCACAGGATTCAATTCTCGGGCCGACTCTTTTCTCTGTATACATCAATGATATCGCTCTTGCTGCTGGTGATTCTCTGATCCACCTCTACGCAGACGACACCATTCTGTATACTTCTGGCCCTTCTTTGGACACTGTGTTAAGAAACCTCCAGACAACTCCAACTTCTCTTAAATGCTAGTCAAACTCAATGCATGCTCTTCCACCAATCGCTGCCCGCACCTGCCCGCCCGTCTAGCATCACTACTCTGGACGGTTCTGACTTAGAATATGGACAACTACAAATAGCTAGGTGTCTGGTTAGACTGTAAACTCTCCTTCCAGACTCACATTAAGCATCTCCAATCCAAAATTAAGTATAGAATCAGCTTCCTATTTCGCAACAAAGCATCCTTCTCTCATGCTGCCAAACATACCCTCGTAAAACTGTTTAGCCTACCAATCCTTGACTTCGGCGATGTCATTTACAAAATAGCCTCCAACACTCTACTCAGCAAATTGGATGCAGTCTATCACAGTGCCATCCGTTTTGTCTCCAAAGCCCCATATACTACCCACCACTGCGACCTGTATGCTCTCGTTGGCTGGCCCTCGCTTCATATTCATCCCCAAACCCACTGGCTCCAGGTCATCTATAAGTCTATGCTAGGTAAAGCCCCGCCTTATCTCAGCTCAGTGGTCATTTTGCCGCTATGGCCTATTTATTCCCTTACCTCCCTAATCTTACTTCATTTGCACACACTGTATCTAGACTTTTCTATTGTGTTATTGACTGTACGTATATTTATTCCATGTGTAACTCTGTGTTGCTTGTGTCGCACTGCTTTTCTTTAATCTTGGCCAGGTTGCAGTTGTAAATGAGAACTTGTTCTGAACTGGCCTACCTGGTTAAATACAGGTGAAATAAAAAATACATTAAAAATAAAATAAACATAACATAAACTTAGTTCATCAACCCTACCCAGGGCTGCAAACAGTATGCACGGTGGTAGATGTGTAGGTGTTGGGACTCGGTATAGGACAGTGTGTGAAAAAAGGGAAGATAGCGACGGAGGGAGGGCGGGAGGGAAAACATCTGAGAGTGAAAGGCAGAGTGAAAAGGAGAAAGATGACCTAAGAGATTGAGAAAGAGCAAAGCATGACGAGAAAAATTGAGTATGGGAGAGTGAGCGACAGAGAAAGTAAGAGCTCGGCCCTCAACAACAGTCCCAGCCCAGTGGCCCTGACCGGTGGCCAGGTTATCAGGCCAGCAGAGCGTCGTCATGGACACACACACAAAGCTAGGATTGGCAGCCAACACCTGGAACTTGTCATAATGAGCTCCTTCTGTTTGCCATAAAGCTGCTTATATTTGGCTTCAATGCCTTTGCTGCCATACTGGGGCCCCGGTTGAACGAACATTTGCTTCATTTACAAGGACGCTTATGATGGACTTGGTAATGCTACGGCTGATCCAGCCACAGCCCTGACACGGCTCTCTACACATAGCCTTGAGGAGCCATAATACAGACATACAGCATGTCTGTATCATTACGCTTTCTCTGTGGTGGCTCTGCATGGGCCGATGGTCATCAGTCATCACGAGTGACTTTATCGCTCAGGTGTCAAGGATAACAACATCAAGGAAACAGTGGACAGTAAACGAAGAGAGGGAACAAGAGAGAGAAAGAGAGGGAGTGAGAAAGGGAGAGGTGTGTATGTGTGACAGAGAGAGAGACAGAACACATTGAGAGAAAGAGAGAGCGAATGAAAGCGAGAGAAAAAAGAGGTGGTCGAGGTGTAGGAAACACTATTAAGAGTAATGAATGTCAGTGTGCCTTTCCTCTCCTGACGATCCAGGTGCCTTTGCCAATTATCCTGACAGACAGAGGTCTGATTCATCTCCTCTGCCACCTGGGGATACTCTTCATCTCAATGCCAAACACTGGCCTCGTTAGAGGAGATAGTACAGGGACTAAGGCCACTCTCTCTACTACAGACCAATGGAGAGACGGGGACTAGAGGACCAGAGAGAGTGAGGCAAAGATGGTCACTCTTTACCACAGAGCAATGGAGAGAAGAGAGACTACAGAGTGATGCAAAGATGATCCCTCTACTACCAGTGGAAACAGTGGAGAGGCATTGTGGCGAAATCCTGCACGGAGCCTTCACCGTGCGCTGCCACTTTAAGAGCGCACCAGCTGTCAGGAAGGAGGATGTAAAAATGGCTCTTTCGTCTCTGTGTGGGAGTCTCGTTTGGTGCAGCACTTTTCTCTGTGTGTGTTTTTGGAGTGCTTAGTTGTGAAAGTTTTAAGTCAGACCGCCGGTGTACCGCTTTAATACGTGTTTGGAACACCGGCGATCTGACTTAAAACTTTCACAACTACTGGCAAACAGGCTTCATTCTAGGCAGTAAGAAAATCTGCCCGTCGTCCCAACAAAAATAGTTATCTTTAACCCTCTTTAACCCGCTAAAACATGGACTTCTGTACAGAGCAGAGAGAACATGGAGAGACCGTGTCTTCCGTCTGTGTTGTCCGTCTTGCTAACTTATTTTTATTCCTGCCCCACAGGAGACCTTTTGCCCCTTGCCAGGTCGTCATTGTAAATAAGAATTTGTTCTTAATTGACCTGCCTGGTAAAATATAGGTTAAATAAGACTATAGACCTGAGACAGAGATGGCCACTCTCAACCAGTGATCAATAGTGATGCTAGAGAACAGAGAGAGAAAGAAGAATGAGGTAGACGTGATCACACTCTACAGACCAATGGAGAGACCAGAGAGACAGTAGAGGCAGAGATCATCACTCTCTAGTTACAAAGTGCCAAGAGAATAGAGACATTTGTAGCCAACAATTAGCCTAGCATGCTAGGCTAATCTACGGCATCTATGCCACTGACAGTGGATAAAACTGCCCCTATCAATTTCACCAGCAGCTTGAGACATTGTGATAATGAGGCATTAAACAAACCATCCCCTTCTTGCTTATTCCCCGTCTCGGGTAAAGGATGTTGTGGGTATAAGGCCTCCATTTTAAATAAAGGCCACAATAAGGAAATTAAAGGGGCTTTTGTTCAGTTTGGAATTGTTAGGATAAATTAAGAGATAATTAGGGCATCATCCATCCCCCATAATGCGTGCAATCCTTTTGTCAACACTGCTCAGTGAGTTAATTGCACACAAAATATTCATAAACGTCTGGCCTCCTAACAACGAAAAGGGAAGTAAATTAATATACCTATACATCAAAACACTAATGAATATTCAGAGCCTGGGGGTGTGGAAAATAAATAAATGATTACGGTTTCACAACACTTTGCAGAATTAATTTCGAGAATGCTTTTTCACCTAAAACGAACAATAAATTGCATAACTAATGAAGCACCAAGGAAATGTACAGTGTACAGCACCTCATCTCTAATCATGGTAGAGATAGAGGCTAGAGAAGCTGAGTTTAAAGTAGCACAAACATGCACATCTCTAAACAAATCAATTCCCAATCTTATGTTTGCTCAGTGCATTAAGGGAGATCATTAAAAAGTCAATTGTTTGAAGCATTGCGTTGCTTAACAATATTTTAAAGTCCACGGAATACACTCTCTCAAGGTATTGAATAAAACTAAATTGAACCTTCAATTTTTGAGCCACACTAGCACTTTTAACATGACAACCAGGCTCTGTAGAATGGAGTTCTCATTTCTGAACACCATGAAAAACATTGTGTTCATGTCCAACCTTGACTACAGCAATGATCTAAAGACAATGTTTTGGCAAATTCTTTTTGGAATGACATAATTATCCGTTTTCAAATAGCTCCAAAAGCAATATTTCTCCTTCATATGGATCCTACTGCCATGTTTGTTTCCGAGTAGAACTGTCCTATCCTGCTAAAGGAAATGACAGACAATGACTCATACCGCCTAAATAGCAAACTACTAAGAAACAGGGGTTTTATCACACTGGCATCCCCACTGGATTTGTCCTAGTACCGTAACTTTTTTCTACTTACTAAATTACTATTGAACATACTTTGGAATCATTGCATTCAATTTTAAAGTGATAGTTCACAAAAAAAAATGGCAGACCTCAATAGTGGTCTAATGTTGTAGTGTAGATCCAGCTATATGGCTCAAACCCAATGAATGGGAATCGACAGGCACCCTCTCAACACTAGAACATCTCAACACTGTGTGAAAATGTCTGACATACTTTGATTTTGTATTGAACTACCACTTTAATGCACCAGTCATGTAAACAAACATACAGTACTTTATCATTACATAACTCCCTGATTACTATTTGTGAGTGACTTGCATAGCTCTAAAGAAGATTGATGAGAAAGCAGCTCTCAAACTCAATTAAGAGGAGTCATGATGATGTTAATGAACCTGTAGACATCTCGTCTGCCACTTGATCATTCCAGTGTAGAGTTTGATGGCTTTAAATGCTTCCAAAGAAGCACTTCACACATCACTCATGATTCCACCTAGTCATTCAAGACACTCATAAAAGGGAATTAAAGTGTAATTTTCACCTCCCTGCGTCAATTAAGCCTATGGCTCGCATTCTTGCCTAAAAGTCTGTACGTTCTGTATCTGTACACAACGGTGTAATACAATGCATCATCTCTGACCCTGTACAGTAGCATAGGACACTAAAAGCACACTTGTTAGCCAGTTTATTATTTTTGATCTTCTCCGGTTATACATCAGTCTATATTTGGAAGACGGCATCTTTTCATAAACATTATAAAGCAGAGACCCTGTAGTGAAAGCTCATAGAACCCGGAGACCGGCTGAGAACATTATGTTCACAAACCCCATTGATTTAATAGAGAGACCATTATGAGATGTTATCAAAGTAACCCGCCGCTGTGATTTCACCATTTCAACATAATTCACAATAATAATTACCTCACAAACTTCAAACTGTGGCAGTTACTGTTAATTGCAGTGTTGCTGGAGTGACTGTGGATTATCCCAGATTCCGCCACCTAGGCTCTCAAAGCCATTTTCAGGCTTTGATATGAGTTACATGGCATGTTATAAGTGATGTCTCACTGAAAAGCTGTAATTAAAAGTACAAATACGACAATATTTAGAGATGAAATTGGGATAAAAAATTTAAAAAATGGAAAGCCAAAGTCTCTCTCTAAAGAATCTATCCCATTATCTGAGGGATCACTTTAGAAATGACATACTCTTCACTGATGACCTTTTCTCTGCTCTCTCTCTCATGACGCCAATAGAGACAATAAAGTCTTGTCGTCTGCTCCAACACAACTTTGCAGCTTTTTTTGTGTTAATTTTTAAAACTTTGCTATTATTTCTTATGACCGCCAAGCACTTTGTACATTAGGTCATTGGTTACCCAATTACATTTTGATTTTCCTGACATGGATTTTCCTGACATTGCTCCGCTCTGTTTATCCTACCCAGTGTTTTTCCCAAGAGACAACAGCGTAGATGGGGCAGGACATCCAACTTGCTAGTAAGGCTGAGAAGACAGGCAAATCTCCCCCCGCTTCCCAGTATCTTGCTAGACAATGTTCAGTCCCTGGACAATAAGCTGGATGATTGAGAACCTCCTTTCAACAAGATGTGAGAGACTGCAATGTCGTCTGCTTTGTTGAGACGTTGCTTACACCATTGGTACTCAACCCAGCCATTTAACCCGCTGGATTTTCCATCGAATGGTGGGATAGGACAAAAGCGTCAGGGAAAAGCAAAGGAGGGGTACGATTCATGATCAACAACTCTTGGTGTGAACACAGAAATGTCGAAAAGCTTCTGTAATTCTGTTCACCCGATCTGGAGTTTCTGACGATAAAATGTCGACCCCATTATCTCCCGAGAAACTTTTGTTCCGTTATCCTCACGGCTGTATGGGCCATTTCCCCATGGGGGAATGTATACAAATCACGGATAATAAAGGGAAAACACTGACACATCACTTCCAGACAAACTAAACACCTTTTTTGCTCGCTTCGAGAAAAACAACATCGATCCGCCGTTGCGGGCCCCCGCTGCTCAGGAGGATTGTGGGCTGTCGATCTCTGTGGCCGATGTGAGTAAGACTGTCAAGCGTATTGACTCTCCCAATGCTGCCAGCCTGGATGGCATCCCAAGCCGCGTCCTCAGAGCATGAGCAGACTAGCTGGCTGGAGTGTTTAAGGGCATATTCAAACTCTCCCTATCTCAAATCTGTTGTCCCCACATGCTTCAAGATGTTCACCATTGTTCCTGTACCCAAGCATGCTAAGGTGAACTAAATTACTTCTGTCATCATGAAGGTGTTGGGTTCTGAGAATAGGAAATATACTTATTCATGTCACTGAGGGAGAAAGGGTAATGTATAACATTTACATTATGTCAGGATATGTTATTGTTAGCCATCAGGGATCCTATGGGAGGGATCCTCTGGGAGGAGAAGAGACACAGTCTGGCACCAGGCACCATGACAGCCGTGAGTTGGGGAGGAGTGAGCACTTTGGGGTAGAGGTCAGGTCAGATGAGGAAGAACAGATATCACTAAGGTTCTGTCTAGCAACAAAGATGCATTGGCTGGTCAGATGTGTAGGAGGAGCGAGCGGTCGCATCTGCACTCGGTCCGCAGGTAGTATTACATTTCATTACATTTCATTATAGTACAACGGTTTGATTTGTCTAATCTTAGCAATTTCTTCTTAGCTAGCTACATAGCCGTCTTTGTATCATAGATAATTGCGTAATTATCGTATTTCGTCATCCTAACGCAGTCTACACTGCCCTGCAGCTAGCCAGCTAGCTAACGTCCACCGTTAGCTAGTCCACCGTCTACCGATTAGCAGCACAACTATTACACTCAACTGAACGACTTGATTAGTGTAGTGTTAGCTAGCTACATAGTTGTCTTTGCTGTCTTCGTACCCAAGATAATTGTGTAGTTTAGAGTGTGTAGTTTTATGTCGTCCTTAACATAGGAGACTCTGCTAGCTAGCCAACAGCTAGCCAACGTCTACCGAACAGAACTTCTGCACTCAACAATCCGGTCGCATTTCGCTTCGCTCCACAAGTAGTATCACATTTTTCATTTCATTTCATTACAGTACAACGGCTTGATTTGTTTGATCGTAGCTAGCTACATAGCTAGCTACATAGCCGTCTTTGTATCAAAGATAATTGTGTAGTCTAGAGCGATTTCCTAGGTTAGCTAGCCAGCTATTGTCGTTCTTTTAACGCAACGTAACGTAATCAACACTGCTAGCTAGCCAGCTAGCCCCGAATAGCAGCACAGTAGAAACTATTACACTCAACGAAACGACTTGATTAGTGTAGTGTCAACAACGCAGCCAATGCCAGCTAGCCTACATAGTCAACAACGCAGCCTCTGCCAGCTAGCCTACTTCAGCAGTACTGTATCATTTTAATCATTTTAGTCAATAAGATTCTTGCTACGTAAGCTTAACTTTCTGAACACTCGTGACGTGTAGTCCACTTGTCATTCCAATCTCCTTTGCATTAGCGTAGCCTCTTGTGTAGCCTGTCAACTATGTGTCTGTCTATCCCTGTTCTCTCCTCTCTGCACAGACCATACAAACGCTCCACACCGCGTGGCCGCGGCCACCCTAATCTGGTGGTCCCAGCGCGCACGACCCACGTGGAGTTCCAGGTCTCCGGTAGCCTCTGGAACTGCCGATCTGCGGCCAACAAGGCAGAGTTCATCTCCGCCTATGTCTCCCTCCCTCTTTCTCCCCTTACCCATCTGTCTATCGCCTCCTTTGAATTCCATGCTGTCACAGTTACCAGCCCTTTCAAGCTTAACATCCTTATCATTTATCGCCCTCCAGGTTCCCTCGGAGAGTTCATCAATGAGCTTGATGCCTTGATAAGCTCCTTTCCTGAGGACGGCTCACCTCTCACAGTTCTGGGCGACTTTAACCTCCCCACGCCTACCTTTGACTCATTCCTCTCTGCCTCCTTCTTTCCACTCCTCTCCTCTTTTGACCTCACCCTCTCACCTTCCCCCTACTCACAAGGCAGGAAATACGCTCGACCTCATCTTTACTAGATGCTGTTCTTCCACTAACCTCGTTGCAACTCCCTCCAAGTCTCCGACCACTACCTTGTATCCTTTTCCCTCTCGCTCTCATCCAACACTTCCCACACTGCCCCTACTCGGATGGTATCGCGCCGTCCCAACCTTCGCTCTCTCTCCCCCGCTACTCTCTCCTCTTCCATCCTATCATCTCTTCCCTCTGCTCAAACCTTCTCCAACCTATCTCCTGATTCTGCCTCCTCAACCCTCCTCTCCTCCCTTTCTGCATCCTTTGACTCTCTATGTCCCCTATCCTCCAGGCCGGCTCGGTCCTCCCCTCCCGCTCCGTGGCTCGACGACTCATTGCGAGCTCACAGAACAGGGCTCCGGGCAGCCGAGCGGAAATGGAGGAAAACTCGCCTCCCTGCGGACCTGACATCCTTTCACTCCCTCCTCTCTACATTTTCCTCTTCTCTCTCTGCTGCTAAAGCCACTTTCTACCACTCTAAATTCCAAGCATCTGCCTCTAACCCTAGGAAGCTCTTTGCAACCTTCTCCTCCCTCCTGAATCCTCCTCCCTCCCCCTCCTCCCTCTCTGCAGATGACTTCGTCAACCATTTTGAAAAGAAGGTCGACGACATCCGATCCTCGTTTGCTAAGTCAAACGACACCGCTGGTTCTGCTCACACTGCCCTACCCTGTGCTCTGACCTCTTTCTCCCCTCTCTCTCCAGATGAAATCTCGCGTCTTGTGACGGCCGGCCGCCCAACAACCTGCCCGCTTGACCCTATTCCCTCCTCTCTTCTCCAGACCATTTCCGGAGACCTTCTCCCTTACCTCACCTCGCTCATCAACTCATCCCTGACCGCTGGCTACGTCCCTTCCGTCTTCAAGAGAGCGAGAGTTGCACCCCTTCTGAAAAAACCTACACTCGATCCCTCCGATGTCAACAACTACAGACCAGTATCCCTTCTTTCTTTTCTCTCCAAAACTCTTGAACGTGCCGTCCTTGGCCAGCTCTCCCGCTATCTCTCTCAGAATGACCTTCTTGATCCAAATCAGTCAGGTTTCAAGACTAGTCATTCAACTGAGACTGCTCTTCTCTGTATCACGGAGGCGCTCCGCACTGCTAAAGCTAACTCTCTCTCCTCTGCTCTCATCCTTCTAGACCTATCGGCTGCCTTCGATACTGTGAACCATCAGATCCTCCTCTCCACCCTCTCCGAGTTGGGCATCTCCGGCGCGGCCCACGCTTGGATTGCGTCCTACCTGACAGGTCGCTCCTACCAGGTGGCGTGGCGAGAATCCGTCTCCTCACCACGTGCTCTCACCACTGGTGTCCCCCAGGGCTCTGTTCTAGGCCCTCTCCTATTCTCGCTATACACCAAGTCACTTGGCTCTGTCATAACCTCACATGGTCTCTCCTATCATTGCTATGCAGACGACACACAATTAATCTTCTCCTTTCCCCCTTCTGATGACCAGGTGGCGAATCGCATCTCTGCATGTCTGGCAGACATATCCGTGTGGATGACGGATCACCACCTCAAGCTGAACCTCGGCAAGACGGAGCTGCTCTTCCTCCCGGGGAAGGACTGCCCGTTCCATGATCTCGCCATCACGGTTGACAACTCCATTGTGTC